>NW_008795138.1:5878962-5898244 GCF_000699145.1 Aptenodytes forsteri | reverse complement strand
GTTGACAGTTGGACTCGATCTTAGAGGTCTTTTCCAACCTTAATGATTCTATGATTCTATGATTCTATGAACAGGACAGGGGGAGAAAATAAGACAAAAAAACTCATGGGTCAAGATAAAGACAGCAGCATGAGCAGTGCAGGGGGATGGGGAATGGGGGTTGCGGTCAGTCCATAACAGGTCCTCTTTGCCGCTCCTTCCTCCTCCTGAAGTTGGGAAGTTCAGTAACTGCACCAAAGCCGTAATAAATTCTTTTTCTTTAAATAATGTCAATATCATGGCCTTGGCCCAAAATGTGTTTTTTTTTCTGTCTCCAAGTAGTTAAGTTAAATCTATGTTATTTTATGAGAATTTTAATACCTATGAGGAAACAAAAGGTGTTACCACCTTGGATCTTCAGTCACTGTTTTCAGTGCCTCTGTGGGTACCCAATAATGTTTGCCATTTTTCCATCATATCACTGCTATTTTCTTAAAAAAAATTATGAAAATGGCTATGAAAAAACAAGCTAAGTAAAGTCTCAGTAAGGTTTGGATGTATGTGGTAATCAGTACAGTATTCAGGAATTTTAAAATAGCTTTTGTTTGGTATCTGACATGTTTATATGAGTATAATTTAATCACCTGTATTAAGGACTTCTCATTAAACCTTCTGTAACAAAAGGTTTTAACTCTTCCATTCAATGTAACAAATAAAATTCTTTGAGCAAAATACACTCATCTTGAAAACACAAAGCAGATATATTCCAAGAACAGACTGTAGTTTGCTGTACTTTTCAAGCTTTAACCACTCAGGGCAAGACTGTCAACATTAATTAAACATTTCTAGTGTAAGGAATAGATCTGGTTAACTTTAATGTGTTCACAGTCTGATTTATTTTGTCAAATAGATCAGAAACAAATCAAGGAGCTTTTAGTATAGAAAAGACAATGAAGGATTTGCACCTAACTTTAAGCAGAAGCACTTATTTTTAAGCATTTTCATGATTATGTGTGACATACTCCTTTTGCTAAATGCTTCACATTTTCCATTGCATTTCCACATAAAAGTATTGCTTATTTTTATTTTATTAGTCAAGATTTTTATTATTGATATTAAGCAAATCTATTTTTGTACAGAACAAGAAATTTTACATGCATGTTGATAATAATTGCATCATTTATTTTTTGTATCATTTATTTTTTTACCTTTTTTTTTTGGATCTGTTGTTACTACTAGCAGTAAGTTTCTGCACATACAGTATTGTCTGTACAAAGGAATAGTTGTCTTTTGAAACAGACACAGATGTCACTGACACTGGTCAGATCAAGATGAAATCATAACAGCTCAGCCAAAGCCAAATGCAGTCCATTTTTTAGACATATCTTGACTTGAGCAGGCTTTGGATCAGGCTTGAATGCCCGTGTTTTTCCATCTCCATTTTCCTCAGGCAAGCAAGTCTTTGCTTGCAGGAAACCCATCTGGTTCTGTGGTGTAGTAGCTGGCTGTGGGAGGTCAGAATGTGAGGAGCCCAGGCTGGTGCAGAAATGTCTTCTGAACCCCAGGAAGCCCCGAGGCAGAACTGCACAGCTCTACCAGTCTCTCATGTGAAGAACTTAAAGCAGCTCAAGGCAGTAGCTGAGCAGTGGTTAGAAAGAAGTACAATTGCATCTTCCCTGATTCTTATGGATCAGAAAAAGACATGTTCATTTAAAATGTGTGCAGAAGAAAGAATGTGTTGAATGCTATTTTAATGTACTTATGTCGAAACCATATTTGCACATTTTGCAGGTACATCTAAAGTGCTATTTTTTTTAAGTGTGGACCTCTCTAACACTGACAAACTTTATCATTTTGTGCCATTATTAGAGAGTTTATCAGTAGCTAATGTATGAATACAACAGCAGGCTGACTACAAGCATTTTTATTGTGCTGTAGTCACTAAATACACTACTAAATTGTCAAAACAAAATCATATAGAGCTTGCTGTTTCAGAGTCTTGTTAACAACTAGAGCTTGCTGTTTCAGATTTTTGTTAACAACTCAAATCAGGTTCAACCAAAGGTCTGTAAAGCTTTGAAGAGAACTTTAGCACTGTTTTAGGGAAAGCTCTGTGTTTTATACATGTGTTTTGAAATCACAGAAAATAGAGAATATACCAAAACACTTAAACATTATATACAAAATTAATTACTACATCATAAACTAAAAGACATAAAAGAAAGAGTCAGAGATATTTAATACAGAAAAAACTTCCAGTCATTCAGTGAGACAGGATCATGGTATTTATGAACAAGATTAATATTACTCATATTATGGTAACATCTAGGTCTACAGCAGATATGTGATCATTGTCCCTTTAATAAATTCTGTACAAACTCACACTACCCAAAAGGGATAAAATAATATAATTATCAGGAAGAGGAAGCAGGAAAAAGAGCAGGACAGGGGAAGTAGAAGGGGAAGGAAAGGAAACTTAAGGGTCTAATAATATCCCCATTTACCAAATAGGAATTCAAAGTGTAATAATATTAAGTAATTTGCTCAAGGTCACACATATGTGGGAAGGTATTTCAAATCTCCTAAGGACTAGCTCCATGAATTCTCTAGAACTGATATTCATATGTATTGGAATCCTTCCCATTAAATTGCCACCCTTGATTTTCTTGTTTCACAGTAGCTTTCCTCTCTCTTTCTATATGTTGACTTTCAGGAAAACTTTTCTTATTTCCCGTCTTTATTTTATAGATTGAGGGGAACAACCAGGAAGAGATCTTCTCTGACGCTCTCCCAAGACAGTTACAATTGCAATTCTTCAAACCAAGGAACTGAAGGCTCAAAGACTGCAAGAAGTGGTGACACAGTTTAACTACTTTCACCCACCTGTCCCTGGAGCACCATCTTTCCCTGAGTTCTGCCTGGCTTAGTATAGTTTTTAATGGCTTCTAATACACATGTCTATCCAAAAAGTGCAATTCAACCTTTTAAAAAATCGCGAACTATCAAAACCAAAACAAAATCAAGACCTTGTTCACTTCTTCCTGAGGCAAATTGAAAAGCAAATGTAATTAATTTTTTTATGTGAGCTGCATTTACTTCTCTGGTGAATGCTGTTTTCAAAAACAAAGCCTCCTTGGTGTGAAGTAGTAAAATTACGTAGCCTTATAAGACCACAAATTACCTTTACTCTTGGGGCTAGGTCTTCCTTACTTTGGAAATGGAAGAAAAGCCAGATGATAACAAAGATTTAAACAGAAAGTAGGTACCTAAATCTAAAATTGTAATGCCTACTCATCTGTCACTGAAGTGAAAGGGGATTATACTAAATCAGGCCTTACAGTTACTCTTACTAAATTTTTCCAAGTTAGAAATCCTGAACAACTCAGCATCTGCCCAATTGCTATTGAAAAATCCAACTTAAGAAATAATATAACACACAAAATGTAGTTGGGGCAGCTGTATACTTCTGAAATGCCTTTGATGAAAGATTGTGAAGTGCCTTTAAACAAACCTGACAGGTTGAAGTATCTATTCATACAATGAAAACCTGAGCTTCAATTTCCCTCCATGCATGAAGTATTGCAAATGTACATTTCTCATCCTCATGACAGTCACTTAAGAACGAAACTGAAGGCTGTCAGTTATGCAGAAGAAAGGGTACTAACACTGTCCTCCTCTCTAAAGAACCTGTTGTATTAGCAGACTATGTCGAGATTTACTGGGCCAGGAAAAGAAAGGAAATGTAAACGTGTCTTTTTATCTTAGAGTTATGACATTTAAGCAGAGATTAAAAACCTTGATTTCCTATCCCTGTTCCAAGAATTTATTATATTAGCTTTATTTTCTAATGAATTTTAATATCAGCAACTGTCAAGACTGTAAGCAAAGAAATAAAACGCAACCATCTCCTTCAGTCCCCTTTCCCAAAACACCCTGCTGGCTTTTAAGTGTTCTCTTCTTAATCAGATAATTTAAAATTATTTACTGTTTAATAGCCCATCTTAAGCAGGAGGAGAGTAAAGTATGCTAGAATTATAAAAACCTTTTAAATTTGGAGCTATGGCACTTCTACAAAGATAGCAAAAGTGTGTGTGAATTCCCACAGCAAGTAAGATAAATTCAGCATTGATTTTCTGTGACACAGATGAGACCAGAGCTAACAAGTTGTTTTCAAAAAGTACCAGTGGTTTTTGAAAGAGTGGTTTCACATATCTGTTTTCAATCTAGAATTAGCAATCTCCAATGTGGCATCAGATATAAGAGACATTCTGCTGCTCAGCACTTGACTACTGGCTACATCAATGTGATGGTAACTCTGGATCTCATTTTCAGGCTTCTTCCTCTCCATGTGTACTGTGTAGAACAGAGACTTGATTTCTAACACAGGATCCTCAGTCCCTTTCCAAGGATACCACCGAGCACAGAGGCACCAATATTCCTTTTTAAATGACTCATAGTTTTACATGTTTTGTGGTTTAACCCAGCAGCCAACTAAACACCATCATTTGTACTGTACAAATCCATATAAGTGCCACAGCACACGCTAAAGAGAGTAGGATACAGTTGAGTGGTGGATCAAAAAAGGTAAGGTTCATTTTACTACGTATAAGCCTTCAAAAGCCAGGCGTAATATGTAGATGTAATGCATTCCACCATTAAAGAATGTGCTAGAGGGCTTATTGCTCTCCACTGATTTTGGAAAATATTCGGGAAAGTTTATGTAGGTTAAATAGTTAACTTTTAGAGAGTTAATTCATTTCAAATTATGGGTCCATGCCCACAAGATTGTTAAGCCTTTCCTCTTAAATAAAGTATTCAGCCTTGTCATGATTTGGCCTTTTTATCTTTTAAAGCTGAGTCCAGATCAGAAATTTTCTGAATACATTAGTTCAAATTCTAATACACAACTTCAATCCATAATTAGACTTTTTTCTGTTTTATTCAATCATCTGGTGATTGTTAAAGCAGAATGGCCTCTGGCTTTTTGATTTTGCCCTTAGGCAAATCACATCATGTACCTATAAAATAAAAATGGTGTAGTCATGCCTACCACTAAAGAGATATTTGATATAATGTGTTATGCATTTTGTTCAAGTGCACCAGTGAAAGGTACGACATGAAAGCTTGGAAATTATTAGAATGAGACACCTGTAGGGGAATCTTGTTACATGGTGCATATAACAAAAAGATACAATCTTGCAGTGAAAATTAAGTATAGATAGCGACAATCATTTTAGTAATCAAAAATAATCCATATACATTTTACCTTTGTTCATCCATGTGAATGCAAAGGCAGGTTATTGTACAGATTCTGAATTTTAGTTTAAATTAGATGGCTTTTTATTTGAAATATGTGTTACTTAAGTGCAGTCCATGTGAAAAACTTTCAAAAAAGTATACTTTCTCATGTAATTTCCTTTTGCTCTATTCTATTTTCAATTTTAGCTTTAACACTAATGAAAAAGGAAGTTTTTAACAGTAACTTTGCTGAGTTTCAGAACCTCAAGTTTTCCAGAACCTCAAATACAGCTATTCATGAATCTTATAACATTTAAAAGATGCATTTATATAAATGTAATGGAATATATATTAATTCAATGTTATATTATACATATTCATGTAAAAGCTAGACTTATAAGTTCACTGTATTGTGGTGCAACATTTGTTAAAGTCCCTTATGTCTATAGCAAAATTACTGGAAAAATATCATTATTGTGCCCGTATATGTAAAACTGTAATGAATAAATCCTTTCCATAATTAAAATGCAGTATTTATTTCTAAACAAGAATGACCATTGCAGTGGTTCTTAGGGAGAAAAAATGCATCACTTTCCATATATTAATAAGGTGGGAGATTTGATTAAACTATTTTGTATATTCCACAGAATAAGAAGGGCATTTACTTCTTAATATGTACTAAATACTTTTTAACAGATAACTTTGTTGAAGCTCACAGTTGTTCTATAGGATAGAATGGTTCAGAAAATCTTAGGCATGCATTTAACAACAAACGCTTATGCAAAATGATGTAAATGAGATGACAAAACCTATTTAGTAATACTAATGTCTCTGAAATAATTGAACAACTGTTTCTAAATTATATAATTCAAGAAACAGATTGTGTCTGTACAGGCAGAACAACAGCAACAAGTAAGGCAAGTGACAAATAAGAATATGCCAATGACAAACAGGTGAGATCATAGCATATATTCCCATATTCTGTGGGAAAGTGTTCTGATTGCATTGGGAACCATATTGACTAGAATATCGTGTTACAGAGGTTATGAATATACAAGGGATGAAACATACAGACAGAGAGAAAACGGTAGATGTAGTTTATGACTTATATTAATTTTAGTTGGTTTTTAAATTTTAATGACAATATAACATCATTGTTTTAAGAACGTATGAGGTCCAGAGACAGTAGTCATTCAAGTTCTGTTGTGGAAAGAAAGGTGGAAAGAAAGATATATTCCATAAGACGACATTATTTCTTTTTTTTTTCTTTTTTTCTTCTTTTTTTTTTTTTTTCCTTGTAAGCTAGATTTAGTAAGGGATTCAGCTCCAGATAAATTTAATCAATACATAGACTAAAACTCAACCCATCCCAACAAATTCAGGTGATTAAAAGCTCATGGCAATACTAAGCTTAAATTCAAGCTGCTCAAGCCATTGGTCAGAGCAACAATTTAAAGCTGAACTGGCCATTCTTCCTTCACTTCAGTTGTTTCCTGCTTTCTCTGCAACAGCCTGGAGGTCATATTGATCTGCTTGTCACTACAGCATCCTTTGATCTATTTAAGGATTATTAACACATTTCCTATTCAGTGTTCTCTTCTTCAGTCTAAACAAGCCCAAGTCATTGCATCTTTCCTTCTAGACATCTTCTCTAGGCTCGCAGCAATTATTCCTCACCTTTCCTGAAGAACAGTGTAAATTTTGTGAGTTTTGTCATGAAAACTTCATAACACAGTGAACTTCTTCACACTTGCTGCTGAAGTTGTTCTATGGGCAGAAGAGAATTTGAAATTCATTGTACCAGAGAAAGAGGAAGTCTGTAACTTGTAACCTAATAGTGAAGATGTTCAGCCTTGAGAGCTGTCTAGGCTTACCTTACAGTTAGGGGAGAGTCAGCCAATTCAGGCAGTAGAGGTTAGGGAGATATGTCATGTTAAAGCAGGCACCTACATTTGATTAACAGACTAGTCTCTGGGCTCCACAGGCTTTGTTACCTAGATCTTAATTGAACTTGAGGGGTGGTTAGATAGACAACTGCATTTAGACATTTAAATTTGTGTCTCTCTACTCTAAAGCTGAATCCATCTTCAGTGATTATAAAACCTAATAATAATAAAATTATTAATTCATGGGGAACTAGTGGAAGGGAGATAAAGTAGATAAAGGATGAACTTCCTCCTAAAATTATTTTTTTAGAATACACCATGGCCACAATCCCAGTGAGAGTTTTCTATATTTCTACACTCTTTACATTATAGAAAACTGAAGTACAAACCATACATGTGATTACTTAAGATTTAATATACTTTCAATATAATTTTAGGGATTAATTAGAATATTTCCTTTGTTGGTAACATCAGTCCCAAGTGAATATACCATAAATACCACTCCATATGTGTGACCCTGTGTGTATGCCTAGTGTGAGTGTGTGTCCATAGACTGGAGTATCTTACATGCTTTTAGTAGGTTAATTATTTGTTGGGACTATACATACAATTACTGTGAAATTTTCTGCTTGGTTTTTTTTAGTACATGCTTTCTTTCAAAGACCAGGAAAATACTTTTCAACTAGCTCCACTGTCACTATGTTACAACCTAATCAGAATTGAGTATATTTGGAAATTATCTCCTCCAGATGAAGAATAAATATTTCTTTTGTCAATTGACACACTTGCACAGAATCATTGTGGAGATAAAATTTCAAACACTGGGGTTTTTTTGTCAGATTTCCATGTTGTCAGTAAGATATATATCTAGTGCATGCCTATAGAGTTTTTTTACATTGATTATCTACTCATTTTATCATTCATCTGTCTTCTCCCTTGTTCTGACTTTCAAGTCATCTGATCTGCATAAAAAGATAAGAAATATACCTTATTATGATTTTTTCTTTTGTATAAAAAAGATTATTTGTTTTTCTATATGGTGTAAAGTCTTGCATCTGGTAAAGTCTGGAAGAAGAAGCTTGGAATCTTGAAAGAAGCAAAAACAATACAAGATTTGAAGGGTGAAAGCCTATAGATCAAATAGAATTACATAACATTGTAACATATCTCAAATTGCTTTTCAAAGTTACACATGCCCTGCCTACTGAAGCATAGACAAAGCTATGATCTGCAGAGTGAATGTCCCTGTATCATGCCCTGCAGCCCACCTTCAGGCACTGAAGCATTAGTAACTTTGCTGTTCTTGGCTCACAGACCCTAGTCTTTGCTCTCTGTTTTCACTTGGAGGACAAGTTCAGATAATTTACTAGAAATGTATAATTAACTAGAAATGTATAAAGCTTCAGGTGTTGATTACTATGTGATGATTTGCCCATGGATCAGTCATAACTTTGAAAGCAGGTACATATGTCACTTGGTATAGTGCTTTTCCTTCCAGCTTTGGCTGGCTCACTTTTCCTCACCCGCCCTTAGCCAGGGAACTGTTCTCAAGAGTAAGAAATGTGCTCCTACACGAAGAGGGGAAAACAGATTCTTTATATGCTTTTACTCTCCATTTGGCCTCACCTTATTTCTGTGTGTGGTTTTGCTTTTTGATCTTACCTGAATTAGTCAAAGGGGTTACAACGTTGTAAATATAAATGCATGATTTGCCCTGTTATGCAAATATGATAGATTACATTCACTGCATAGGTAGTTGGGAAAATAATATGCAAAAAGGAGAAAAAGAGTACACCATTTCTAATAAACACATATATTCTAATAATTTGGTTTTTGTATGCTACTGGTATGGATAAGTCATTTAAATATATGGTCCTAGGTTCCAGGCCTTTTTAGTAGCATTGCTTTTTTTATCTTGTTTGTGTGTGACAGGTTTTTTTTCTTGCCATTAATTTTTTTTTTTTTTAATAGAAAGGTCTATTTTTCTATTTTTCCATTTTTTGTAATGCTTAAACTAGAATCAAATGTTACCCTTTATATGTAATACAACAGCTAATGAAATGTAGAGCTGTAGCTTATGGAGAGACAGAAGAGAAAATTGGAGGTATCTGTACATTTGTATCTATAAAAGCTTGGTACATATACATACATTCCTACTCTTCAAAGCTGTACTCAGTTTGGGATGAAGATATTAAGACACTTAAAGCTTTAATATAAAGCATTGGGTTTCATTATCCTTAAGTTAGATCTCATGAGTTAAGACAAGCACAATAGTTTGTATTCAGGAAAAGCATTTTGCCTGAATTTATTTTGTAAAAGTTGTAAAATATTATATTCAATATTTAAAAGTTTTGGTTCAGCACATAAAGTACTGTATTTAGAAAGAAAAACAAACCCCCAGTAATACAAAAAGTCAGTCTTCCAAAATGCCTTATATTTGGGAAAGGAATCACATAAACATCACAGTCCTGATTCTTTGTTTTCTAGGTCATTGTACCATCATGCAAATTGGATGATAAATATTTGTTTAAAATTATTTTGTACTCTGTGTATATACACAAAAATAATTACACTTGATGAAAAGCTGTACAGAATTAAGCCAAAGAAACACGTGGATTTTGATAAACATCTTATTTTCCTCTATTTGCACTAAAATGCCGAGAGGCAAATGCAGACTTAATAGAGATATTCACATTCAGTATTTTACAATTATAGTTTAGAAACATGGTAAATGTAAATAGTTTGAGCAACTAGTAAATTTTGTAGACAATTAGCATAGAAAGGAAAATTTATGATGGTAAATAAGGAGAGGGAAGTCTAGAAACTGATTCATTAATAAGAAACAAATTTCAAAATAAGTTTGAAGAGTTAATTCATGGATATTTTTAAGGCTGGTACTTTCTCTTTATTTTTCCTTTAAATATAAATAAAAATAAAATATACTTGATCAATTAATCAGGAAGCCAGTGACTTAATGACTAATCAGAGGTATGAAAATAATTACATGGAGGAAACAAATAAATTCAAGTGACCATAAAAGCATAGAAAGCATTTTTACCTCCCAGCAATACATCCTCAATCTTTCCCCTCCAAATCCTACAAATTGTACATTTAAAAAATTTCAGGACAGTTGTTTTTTTCAGGAAAGAATTTCTACAAATGAGACCTGAAGGACCTGCACTGAATTCCCTTTGCAAGGCATCTTCTGTGAACTTGGAAAAGTCCTAACAGCTCTCTGGGAAGGTTCCCCCACATACAGCTTTAGGCAGCTATGATAAGGGTGTCTACATCACCTGGTCACCCATTATAATCAATAGAGAAAAACTCTTTTTTAGAGCAGATTCATCTGATTTACTTTAAATATCTACATTGTGAAGAGGTAATGTTTCTCTCAACCACAAAAAAAGCCTGGGATGAATCCCATTCTACATTTCTTTCTTTTGCCAATTGTAAAATGAGGAATGTAGTCTTGCTTTTCTCCTCACAAAAATAATGAGATTTAAATCTGAAGCACTGTGAGTTGCACAGGGTTTATAGATAAATAATAACCTCTGGACATTGAAAAAGAATTGATAGATCCAATTATCAACTAATAATTCTGATATAAAAAACCACTAATGAATTACCCATAACATGAAGACTTATATAGCTTATAAAAGGACAGACAGAAATGCCAGATTTATAGGGCCATGAAAAAAAGGAACCTGAAACTGAATCCCAAAGATAAGTGTGTCCTGAGGTCAGACCTGCTTTTGTTCTTCTACAAATAAATTTAAAGTAAAGATACAGGATTAAGACTGTTTTTTCAATGTTATGCTACTGTTGCAAAAGACGCAACACTTGTGACAATGCATAAGCAAACCCAAGATTTTATAAATATATCATGTGGTGAGCTGTGAGTTGCACAGGGTTTATAGATAAATAATAACCTCTGGACATTGAAAAAGAATTGATAGATCCAATTATCAACTAATAATTCTGATATAAAAAACCACTAATGAATTACCCATAACATGAAGACTTATATAGCTTATAAAAGGACAGACAGAAATGCCAGATTTATAGGGCCATGAAAAAAAGGAACCTGAAACTGAATCCCAAAGATAAGTGTGTCCTGAGGTCAGACCTGCTTTTGTTCTTCTACAAATAAATTTAAAGTAAAGATACAGGATTAAGACTGTTTTTTCAATGTTATGCCTGTGTTGCAAAAGACGCAACACTTGTGACAATGCATAAGCAAACCCAAGATTTTATAAATATCATGTGGTGATAATGAATTACCCATAACATGAAGACTTATATAGCTTATAAAAGGACAGACAGAAATGCCAGATTTATAGGGCCATGAAAAAAAGGAACCTGAAACTGAATCCCAAAGATAAGTGTGTCCTGAGGTCAGACCTGCTTTTGTTCTTCTACAAATAAATTTAAAGTAAAGATACAGGATTAAGACTGTTTTTTCAATGTTATGCTACTGTTGCAAAAGACGCAACACTTGTGACAATGCATAAGCAAACCCAAGATTTTATAAATATATCATGTGGTGAGGAAAAATAAGACTGGGAGCATAATTAAGAAACCTTGAACAACAATACCACCACTCTCTTCCTTTTCTTTTTTTTTTTCCCACTTTGAATTTGCAGTGCCAGCAATATGTAATATGCAACGCAACTTTAATCTAGAACTGCTGAACTTTGTTTTAGCTATTGAAAACAACAGCTTTGAAGTTCTTCACATCTTAAATTAGAATTTTGTCTATTTCTTTTTTTTTTTAAACTGATGTCAATATAGGCTTCATGTTCACTACCAAGACAATGTGTTCTTTCTTTGTTTGATTTATGTATTTTCACCAAAATATTACAAACATTATTTATTTTCCTTTGTAAAAAGGAGGTGGAGATTAGTCTCTGTATTTCCACTAGGAGACAAAAAGTTGATTTGCACACTGTATTCCTCCCTATGGCTTATAACATAGATAGATTTACCTGTAAAAACAAACCACATTGCTGCATAGCCGAAGTTGCAAAAAGATTCCTAGCATTCTTCTGAGAAATAAGTCACAGTGTTCTTACACTGAAATTTATATTCCCTGTGAATCAACAACGATGTTTAAGGGAAGCAAAGGAAACTAATATACTGGATTCACCCATTTTACCTGGCACCTCAGGAATCATCTACAGGGAGACATTTACTCTTTGCTGTGAAACTGATGACAGGAAATTAGTAATGTTCTGAAGATCTATCAAGGTAGTCTATCACCTTGAAGAGAACTAGACATTCAGTAAACAAAAATAGGCATTCAGTAAAAAAAGACAGGTACTGAGCAGCAAGCTGACGACAACAGGAAATCTTATCTGTATATAATTATTAATGTGTATATGTCTTGCAGGTTTTGATTACTAGTCCTTCTACCACAATTAAAAATTCTCAGAATAGTCTAATTGATCATTAACAACAAAATAATCATGTGTCATCACATATCATAATGTCTTTCACAATGCTGATTTTAAAAGGACTGTAGTTCATAAATAAAATACTCCTTGTTAGGTTATATTAAAATAAGCTTATCTGCACACACAGAAAGGAGCACAGAGAGGTAATGACAGGTGGACAAGCCTAAATGATATCTGGCCAGGCTACTGTCAAGCCCATCACAGAAGCCATCAGTCCATCCAAGGCCCATCTCCACAAGCCCAAAGGAGCACAGGGGCACAAAGGCAGGCAGGAACCCAAATTAAGGACCCAGAGGAAGGTCTGTCCCAGGAGACCCTCTGCCCCAAGGTCCAGGCTTGAAACCCATCAGGAAGAGTCAAGGAAAGCAGCTCTCCAGAGCACCTTTGGACTGAGGACGTTCACTGCACAGAGGTATGAGACACATTATGGGATGTAGGGGAAGAGCATTTTGGGATTGCACAAGACTCAATATGGGATGTTTAGGGGAAGAACTAAAGGCTGGGAAAAGGAGGAATACAGGTGATTTAAAGTGCCAACAACTGAAGTGGGACCTCAGGCCATAAGGGCCTGTGTGTCTGTGGTGTCAGGAACTGGAGCGAGTGTAGGTGTGCAAATGAATTTGTGAGCACTAGTGAAGATCAAGCTGGTCTAGCCAGCGAGCAGGTGAGGTGGCCTGGGAGCCAGGGGTGTGTGCCTGTCTCTAAGTATGACCTGGCTGTTGGAGGTACCAGGGGTGTCCATCCAGCTGTTGGAAAGACTCTGGGGGCTCAACTGGGAGACACGCTTTTGTCTGTGTGTGTATGTCTGTGTGTGTGTGTGTAGGGGTGAGGCACCAGGGGACGATCCAGTATGAGGTATGGGATTGACTGAGTGTCCATGGTCAGCTACTGGGGGATTGGGCATGTGTGTGCTTCTGCACCAGGGGCTTGTATGTCCAGGTGCCAGAAACTGTGGAGACTGGGATTGAGGGGCAGCCACTGAGCAGACCAAGTGTCTGAGCCCAGCTGCTGCAGGGATCCACATTGCACATATGTACACATGCACCTATGCATTTTCCACTCAAAGACCTTTACCCTAATCAGCTGGAGAGGGAAACAGGATGACACCATTGGTGCTGTTTGTGTTTGTTTGAGTGCTGAGTGTGCCTGTCTGTGTTGGCTCTGTGTGTATATATATATATATATATGCATGTATATATACACACGTGCATGTGTTGTATGTGTGTATTTGTGTGTTCATGTGCCTACTAGGAATACATGCTCAGCCTTGCTACTGGTTGACCTGGGGGCATGGAGCTGTGGCAACCTCACCCCTGTTGGGCTGCCAAATTCATGCCCCACTCCCCCAAGCCCCAACATCCCTAATAGCATTTATACAGGTTTCCATCCATTTATTCCTCTCCTGCCAGAGGATGATAATAATGGTAATCTGAAGTTAGGAACTTTAAACAATTATCTCTAAGTTTCACCTGGGAAATAAAACATAACAACTGATGGGATATCAAGTACTCTTATTTATAGAACACTGCGTTGTGTAAAAATGTAAAGTACCTGGGACAACTGGTAGATGTGAACATTCAATCTCCTATCTCTGTCTATAGAGGGCCTCATCTGCTTGGTCTTCCTGGTCAGGTGGCCTGTAGCAGAGCCCCACCATAATGTCACCTGACCCTGCCTTCCCCTTAATTCTGACCCGAGCTCTCAGTTGGCTCCTCATCCATCCCCAGACAGAGCTCCATGCACTCCAGCTGGTCATTGATATAGAGGGCAACACCTCCTCCTCGTCTCCCCTGCCTGTCTTTCCTAAACAGCCTGTATCCCTCCATACCAACTCTCCAATCATAGGAGCCATCCCACCACGCCTCCGTGATGCCAATAAGGTCATAGCCCTGCAGGCATGCACACATCTCCAACTCCTCCTATTTATTCCCCATGCTACACGTGTTTGCATAGAGGCAAGGGGGAATGGCTTTAAACTAAAGGGGGTAGACTTAGACTAGAGATAAGGAAGAAATTTTTTACACTGAGGGTAGTGAAACAGGCACACGTTTTGCCCAGAGAGGTGGTGGATGCCCCATCCCTGGAAACATTCCAGGTCAGGTTGGACGGGGCTCTGAGCAACCTGATTTAGCTGAAGATGTTCCTGCCCACGGCAGGGGGGTTGGCCTAGATGACCTTTAGAGGTCCCTTCAACCCAAACTATTCTATGATTCTAACTATTCTATGATATCTTATCTGGTAAGGTTTTCTAGGTCATGCGGCTGGTTCTTGAGAGTGAGAAAGAAACAGGGAAAAGAAGAGCCTTGTCTGTCCAGTGGTCTGTATGTTAACTGACTTCCTTCAAGGTATAAATGTTTAAATCCACAAAGAAATGGGATGCTTACTCATCACAAAAAAAGTGACAGGCTTAAAATCTTTTCGAGGCATAACGGCAAATTGGCTTTCAGACATGACCTGAAGGACACCGGAGGTGGGGACTGTGGTATAGACGTGGTATGTTTAAAAAAACATCAGGGACAAAACAGTGTATGGATTTGTATGTGTATGGATGTACACATGAATGCTTGTGCATATTTTACACATTTTCCGCACACACACATAAAAATTTCTTTAAATGTACTGTTCACTCATTTCCATTCAGAGAGAAAGTTGTTATAATAATACTTGTTTTGAAAGAGAAAGACATCCATCTATTTGATATGCTAGACGATTTCTAAGCTAAAGAGGTAACTTATGGTATTAAATGTTATCCTCTTAACAGTATTGCTGTTCTGCAATCATTACAAGGAAATTGTAGTATGGAACAATACTCAGAGAACATCTGCAAAAACAAAAGATGCATTTTAAACGGTTTTGTGAATACATGCCCTGCAGTTAGATATAACTGTAGAATTGTGTTTCAATGAAACCCGAGGTGACAGTTGAGGGAGCACACTAGTTTAATAACAGTTGATGAATTAAGAAACTGTATTACTTTTTAAAATCACTTAGGAAGTGTCTCAATCCCCTTGGTTGCCTGGTTGATTCTTCTGGACAGCATGTCAAAAAGATTTGGAAACACGCAGTCTGTACAAACCACCATGTCTGGTTTAGCCTCTTTTTCACTTTCTAAAGAGACTTACATCAAAGCTTTATATTTCCATTCCAATAAATACGTTCTAAATGAGAGTTTTCCTTTTGGGACAAAATAGTGCTGATTATCACAAAATTTTTTCTAAACTGAATACATAACCTTTAGCATCCATCACTTTTAAATATGTTTCCTTTCAAAGAAGAATATGTTAATGACACAAAGTCCAAGCATCCTTGATGGTGATAAATCACTCCTTTATATTTATGCATAACAGAAAACAAAACCATTTACAAAAATGTACCTTTCCAGGAAAAAACTCTTAATATGGTGGCATAAGTATCTAATGATTAAAGCCAAATACCACAAACATTGTAAACTCAGCGTCAGCAAAATGAGTGTGGAAGAACTATTTGAACTTGACAGTTGTGGTTTCTAAAATGTTTTCAAAGCAATCAGGGAATGACTATGATTGAGGTAAAAAAAACCTTTCATACACAAAAGATAATTTGCACCACTCACAAAGACCTTAAAAAAGTAATTTCAGCTACTTTTTTATGGATTTAGACCTTTTCAGAGTTACCCTTGATATTTCCATTTCTAGAATACATTATTTCAATGAATTCTTCATGAAGCACAAATTAACATGATGCCTGATCTGATAAGAAATCAGCGCTCCTCTGAGTAGTGGTAGATAAAAGAAACGCCATTGTATATAAAAAGACAGAACTTCTGAAACAGGCATTTTTTAATTAAAGAAGAGACAGTAATTATAGTACAAACAAATATGTTTCTAAGCAGCACAACTTCTAGCTCTGACTTCTCATGTGTCAGAGGACACTCTGAAGCTTAAAAAAACAGCTAGCGCTGAACACTGAACAACACTTTAGTTTAATAACTCCATGAAATAACATTAAATGGAGCAAAATACACCTGCTAATTATTTTTCTCTCTTGCTTTTGGAAGTGATTCAAAGGGTCAACAATGTCCTGAGTCATGGATTAAAAGTCTTCTCCCATGAGAAAGACATGAATTCTCTCTTCCTGTAATAGCGGTAATAACGTACTATGCATATATAGTACTTGACCTATGACACTGTGTCTCCCTGTCCAGACTTTAGAATTTAAATTATATTATATAGGTACATTTAGTCACAATGACTATAAGAAAAAAAGGACTTGCCTTTTTCTCGTGGTCCTGTGTGTCTTAAAATGAGACAGTGATTATAATTGTTAGCTATGTAAAAACAAAAATCTCACCATTGATCTTAGAATCCTAGAACTGAAGCGAAGCCCCTGCTCCAAGGGTGTATTAATTGTACCCGCAATATTCTTGACAGATGCTTGTCCAGCTTCATTTAAAGACCCTCATAACAGAGAAGTAACAGATTCCCCAGCCTCTCAGACAGCGTATTTAAATGTTCTGCTACCTTTATTATAAAGTTCCATGGGTTTCTTTTTAGCTACATCTAACCTAATTTTCCGTCATTAAATTTTACGACCATTATTATTTTTATATCTTAGAAATTATTCCTTTCCTCTTTACACCATACTTTTAGGTATTAAAAAGAATGTCACCTTGCTCCTTCCACGGTTTTCTCTTCATTAAGATAAACACTCCCAGTTCATTCTTTTCATAGAAATTATATTTTCTAGACAATGATCATCTTTTTGATGTCCTCTGGTGTTTCTCCAGCTGCCCTAAATAATTCTTAAAATATGGTGCACAAACCTAACAACAGGAATTTAGCTGAGGCATCCTTTCTGGTTTTGAATAAACAGGAAGTATTAATATTTGTTGCACATCTGTTTTCTTTACAAAAGTAATTTTCTTTAATCAGTCAGTTCATGAACTACTATGAAAATGTCATTTTTTTGCAAAATTGCTATCTAATAGTTTTGTTCTGCTGGTATTTGTATATCTTATTGTTCTGCCTCAACTAAAAAAAACCTAATACTTTACCAAGGGATCCAAAGACTTTTTTATTTATATGTAATATATACACATGTATACATGCTTCTGCATGTCTATATATGCATGCATATATATTTCAGACCGTGATCTTTATCCATTATCTTTTATTTCTTTCAAACATCTGGTTGTTTTTCCTTCAAATAAGTAAATAAACAGCAAAAATGTGTTCTTCATTGTTATTACAGAGTAAATGTGATCATACTCAAAGAAATGGTTCAGGACTGTACAGTTGCTTTGTCCTACTTTAAGTTTTCCTGTAACTTAAATGAAAAAGGCCTGTGATTGCTGAAGAATCCAGATCCTATCATGGAGCATAAACATCATTCTCTCTCACGTCTGCGAAGGACCGTCTGCAAAGGACCGGTTACACAAATAGTATGTTATGTGTCAGGGCAAATACAAACGTACAGATTTTAAGCAATGAAAGAGTGAAGTTTGGAATTACTAAATTGTGACTGAAATAAATAAGAAATCACATCCTAGAGATAAGCTATTTAATTTAATTTTCAGTCTGCAAATGTACCTTTGTAATATAATGACCTTATGATTATTGAAGACCATGAAGCTACAGTTTATTCATTGATACTGCACAGCTGACACTGCTCTGGGAGAGTGAGTTAAATTGTTGTTATTAGAACTCTGAATTCAAACCTTATAATGGGGTCTTTTCCATAAACCAGAGAAAATGTCATTTGCCTGTCAGATCCCACAGTAAGCTAACAAGACTGACAGTTAAAAAGCCCTTTTTTTCTCTCTTTTTCTTTTCTTTTTTTTTTTTTTTTCCTATTTGCTTTAAGCCATAAGAAAATCTCTCTGGAGATATTTCAAAAAAGGAAGGAGCAGTGCTTTTACAGCTTTGGTCATTTAGGCTAGCTTTATCAAAGGGCCTTGGAAAATAAAGAAGAACCCAATGTAAGTTTATTGCCCCTTTGTATTTCCTGTTCAGCTTTGCAAGTCAAGAGAACAAGCACCAAAGACAAATATTTTTTTTCTTCTCCTTCCTACATTCATGTGGACACAATCACTATACAGAGGTGAAAGAGAATAAAGGACTCATGCTGTCATTTCAGGGACATTTTTATTCCACATGTATTAAAAAATCCATTTTACATAAAAGCAGTCTTTGATAAAATACCTGTTTATTAGAAGGATATCCAGTCTTTACAATGTCTTTACAAGTACAAATGAATAAGAATATGACGAGTGTTACAGTAAAATATTAATAATCACGGAAATTCACTAAATTTGCTACTTAAACTCTCAATGATTGTACTTCAGGAATAGCAAACCTTTAATACTTCCTTTAATATATTAAAATAGCAGGCCCTGGTCCTGCACTTGCTCAAGTTCTATCCTCTATGGGTTTTCTGGATCAGTATAGTGCATATATACTAATATATAGTTTTATGCACTAATACCTAACATCCTATACTAACTACAGAACATTCATAGATTTCTGGGTGCTTTACAGACATTTAAGAGGGCAGGGAAGAAGAATTTAATGTTTAAGAAGACAATCATAGAATCATAGAATCATAGAATAGTTTGGGTTGGAAGGGACCTCTAAAGGCCATCTAGGCCAAACCCCCTGCAATGAGCAGGGACATCTTCAACTCGAGCAGGTTGCTCAGAGCCCCGTCCAACCTGACCTTGAAGGTTTCCAGGGATGGGGCATCCACCAC
>NW_008795138.1:5874902-5878799 GCF_000699145.1 Aptenodytes forsteri | reverse complement strand
CCTCAACCCCCCAGCCTGTATTGAGACCGGGCCAGCCACCAGCCAAGGTGCAGGACCTTGCCCTTGGCCTTGTTAAACCTCATGAGGTGGCCCACTTCTTGAGCTTATCTAAGTCCCAGTGGACAGCATCCCATCCCTCCCTCTGGTGTGTCAACCGCATCATTCAACTTGGTGTCATCTGCAAACTTGCTGAGGGTGCACTCGATCCCACTGTCTATGTCCTTGATGAAGATATTAAACAGTACTGGTCCCAATACAGACCCCTTCGGGACGCCACTCATCACCAGCCTCCATCTGGACACTGAGCCATTGACCACTACCCTCTGGATGTGACCATCTAACCAATTCCTCACCCACCGGACAGTCCACCCATTACAATTACATGGATTGTCTATTTTTTTAAGACCAACTTTAAGTCCACCCAGTACAATCACACGGAATTAAAAAGTAATAGTATTAAAGTCTTATTTGCAGATGATGAGGTTCAGCCGTTTCTCATTAGTGTTGGAATTTTTTTATTTTTGTTAAAACTTACCCTGTTTAGAAGCTTGAATTTCCAGAACAAAGAGCCCTTAAGTATTTTTTCTTTCGTGACATTTAACCCTTGCACAGCCTCATCTTAGAAGGATTACCTTTGTTTCCACTATACCTCAACATATATGAGGCACTCCATTGTATGTATGAATAGAAGTAGTTCTTCATTTGAATAACACAAAGTACAGTCTCACCATTGTTTGGAAAATGAGGTTCTAGGAGAAAATGTAGATGAGTAGCATAAGCTATGGGGAAATACAGACTTTTTCTTTCTTAAAAATCATCTTTATAACTTAAAAAACAGGATGTTTAATGCAGAAAGGATTCTTTCTCTGGAAAAAATTGGAAACCATTAAGCCTTAAGTTCAAGAAAAAAAAATACTGTAGAAAACCCACATTTTTTAATAAATGAAACAATAAAGAAAAATCAAAATGCAAAACAAAAAAGCTCTATGCCTTATGGCCTAATGTTCATGCAGAATGATTGTTGTAAGTTGTGGTCTTTGAATGAAAATGATGGTGCTGATTATAAAATTTTCAACTCTCACTCAGTTTTGCTGATGAGAGATTGGTTAAGGCATAGTATAAAAGCCAATCTGCCTAAATGCTATCTCGGTGCTTAAACCTTACTTTTTGTTTCTGCATTATATGTATTACTTAATTCTATTGATGCCTACCTGGCTGTCTACTTCACCAGAAAATGTTCTCAGTGTCTACTCAAATTTTGTTATAGGCAAAAGGGAACACATCATAAGCACGGAGCTGAGAATTTATTGTTATTCCAGTTAATGTTATAACTGTCCAAAGGTCTAAATTATCTAATACAGAAAATCCCCACTAATAACACAGTTAGGTTTGTTAGGTTTATTATCAAAGCAAGTGGGGATCCTAGCATCAGTAGTTGGAGGGGCCATAGCTCTCTGGATCTAGGGAGGGTCCAACAGACCCTGTAATAATTTTAGGTAATACTGGGATTTCATCTTTGATAATACACCTAACATGCACTAACAACTGTGAAGAAAATATTTGATAACTGTCACACGTTTCTTTTATACAAACAATCCAAACCTGTTACCAAAGATGGAAGTCCCTATTGAACTTCCCAAATTTGAAGCTTAACCTGTTGATGGGCCAGACAACTTGTGTATTCCAACACGTTTACTAGGAATGATTGACAAACACATGTAATGGCTGCTGGAGTAGAAAAACTGATCCATCACTACACCCACAGCTTAAGAAAGATTAATAGGTAAGCAGGTAGAGAAACACACATATGTCCACAGCAGATAGATGCTAGCAGAGCAGCTTTTTTATTTCCCCTCAGATTTTTTTCCTGTTTTGTTGGTGGTAGCAGGAAAAAGAATTCTCTTTAATAAATGTCTCACAGGTAAAGCTGAACACTCGGTCAGAGGGTGATGTTCAAATGGAAATGAAGAAACAATTATGTAACATTAATACAAGAAACAGCTTCCTCTTTTATGCTCCACAGCAGTTGGTCTTAAAAAAATAGACAATCCAAAATGTTACTATGCTTAGTTCAGTGTTTTTAATCTGTAATTCTACGTTCTCTTTTCTAAGTGATATGGAAAGTACTAGTATCTTCTACAAGAAACAAGTACTAAAGTAGAAAGTGTTTCTTCAGGTTACTAAATTATTTCCTCTCAGATCTTTGAAATATCCTCTTGAACACCCATTTTTACATGATTTTAAATCCCTTGATGATTGGACTACTGACAGTATACTGGTGACATGGTGTTTCTACTGTAATGAAGTTTCTATGGTGCAATACACAAATTGAGCAGAAAAAGATTAAAATCACTGTCTTCATACAAAAGGCCAATAATAAATTACAGATAAATCATTGAAATGTCATGATACTTATCGTTCCTTCATATCAAGGAAAATTACATAGTTTTTATGACTTAGATACTTTAAAAAGGAGAAAAGAAAAAAACCGCAAACAAATCCAAACCCACCAAAAACTGAAGAAAAAGGACAAGTTCTTACACATAGGCTAACTTTATATTTTCCTAATAAAAAAATTAGACATTTCTCAGTAGTTACCACCTCTCTTTTTCTTATGCCCATGAAATTTTCTCTAAACTAGTTAGAAGGGAACTGCAGTGAAAGATTTTGATCCACCAGTAGAAACTGTTCCGTGCTGCTGGAATCAGTGGCCTAGCTCTTTCATCTGTCATGTGAACATTAAGTACATGCTGCAAGTCATCTCCTTCATGATCTCCTTTAGTAGGTTGGAATAATCACCTGCTATTAATCCAAGAGCAGCCAACTGCAGGGGCTCGCAGGCCTGGCAGTCAGTTGGTATGGGTGATCCTAGTCAGGTGTACATTTTAAGAGTCTGGCACCAAACTCTAGTAATTTGTAGTCTTCTATTAGGTTCATGAGAACTGATAATCTTAGTATATTACACAAATGATTTGTTGTGTTTCACACACAGTTGGTCAAATAGAAAAATTTGAACTTCAACTTCGTTTAAGCTTGTACCAAAACAGAAAGTAAAATAGCAAAATATTTATGAATAGTTGTTCATAAATATGTTCAACTTAAAAAAAAAAAAAGAAAGAAAAAAGAAAGAAAAACAAAGTGTATAATTCCTAAAGTGAAACATTCCATTTAATTTTGCTTAATCCAATTTTGGCTGTTACAGCCACTGAAACTCATATCAGAACTGCCATAATACCTCTGTCATCTTGCAGTCTGTTTTTCCCACATTCCTATTATTTTTGTGTGGCCAGGCCTTCCAGCAATCAAGCTAGATGGAAAATTGTAAAGATATAATGGAAGGTGTTGCTCAATGAATAAACTTTTTCAACAGAAAAAAATAAAATAAAATCATAGGCTCACGTCTTACAACTTCTATAGGGTTTCATGAAAGATTAGAGGTGGGTAATGTCAAAACGGAATAGTCTGACAAACTGAAATATTTAATTATTGACACTGTGTTCAACTGAAAAAATTAGGTGTTATTTCTGACAAAAAAGTCTTCCTGTGTAAAATACCGAGGGTTTTGAAAACTCATTTTTTCCATCAAGCTGTACTTCGACAAAAAATTCCCAGCCAGCTTGAGCTGTAATTCCTTTTCTTCCCCCACCCGCACCCCATATAAATATTGCTTTACTTGTTTGTATTGTGATGTTTTTACCCCAAAAGAGAAAAGAACTCAGGTAATGAGTTATACATTAGTAAGTTTATTAAAGCCTTAGACATCTGTTTTGTTTTAAAAGCCCAGGATAGAGACTACACCATTGTCCAGTGGTGAGCAACAAACACCTAGAAAGATGCCACCTAAAAAACCACAACTTAAATTTATTTGGGCCACAAAGTTATACATATATTAAAAAA
>NW_008795138.1:5866605-5874740 GCF_000699145.1 Aptenodytes forsteri | reverse complement strand
TTTTGATTAAAAAATTGCTTATGTTTTTCAGTCCTCTCTTGGATCTTCCTATTAGAAGTGAGACCGAGGATTCACTGCATACTGACAGAATACTATGTATACCTGTGCATTAAATCAGTTATTTTCCATAGCCTGTTTAGTCATTTCTTGTCTGAAAAAACTTTTATGTGGGAAGGAAGTTTTCAAATCTTTGTGGGAGTGCATTGTCATATGTAGGTAGAAAACAATCACATTTTTGATTGACATTAATATCAAAGAATTACATGACTAGTGTTTAATTTTCTGCTTTTAAATTGTAGGAGTAAGAAGCATTTTTATGTCTATTTCTGAAAAACTTTTGAACTCATATCTGTGTTTAAGCTCAAAGTAGAAGTTGTTTCATTAAATTTTTATGGATGATTCTCTGTGATTATTTTAATCATTTGAATCTTTCACTTCCTCCTCGGGTAGCTAAATAATTGCTCTAGTAGAAACACATCCAGGTTTGTACTATCTTACAGAGGTTTAATTTACAATACTAATATAATACAGAACTATCATAAGAATGGAAATTATTAGGAATTTCTATTAAAAAAGATTCCATTAAAAAAGTCAAGAAACCACTTCTAGTTATAGTTATGTCTGAGAAAATTTTTTTCCACAGTGATCCTACACAAGTACATATTATGAACTTACTAACAGCCATCCTAGGTCAAATCAAAGATCCGTTTAGTATCTGGTCTCCAAAAATGACTAAAGTACATACCTAGAGAAGAGTATAAGAAAAAGGAAAATATTATTGCATGCGTTTTTGCTCTAAATGTGTATGGAAGTGTCTGGTTTCAGGTAATAGGTTTCATACTGTACAAGGACTGTGAGAAAACTGATTATTAATTAACACTAGCATGAAGCACTGCACTTAGACCAAAGAGAGGTCTGATATTCTTTCCTCTGTTCAGCGTTAATATTGCCCATACCTTCTTTTCCTTAACAACACACTCTAAGAAAACATAGGATTTGAAAGTCAAAGAAAAGAGGCGTAATCTATTTTCTGAGATAATCCGAAGTCCAAATAAAACCAAAGAAATTTCCATTTGAGAAAATATATGTGGATAAATAAGTCCTTTTAAGTAGTACTGTTGGATACTTGCATCACATGTAAAGGAATTAGTATGTTTTCTAATATTCATCTTTCTTAAACAGTTGTCTTTATTAGATTTTTGATGGGGAAAAGAAAGTGACACACAGTATTACCTGCAGTGGTTCATGACCCAAAAGAAGATGGTAGTAGCCAAGATATTTAACTGATGTGATGATAATTAATGTGTAATAAATTATCAATAAACACATCTGTGATGATGTGTTTATTGGAAAGAATTATGCTTACTTCGATCATCAAAGCCTAGAAATTTCATATTGTTTAAAAATTTCATTGATACAGTTGCATATTTGATCCTAGCTAAGTGGCAAGTTAAGCTGAAGAGACAATAAAAACTGAGTGTACATCCAATACCACCCAGGGAATAGGGCAAACTGAAAAGATAAACTTTTTAGGATAATTTTTTAGGTATAGTGATTCTAATTACTACTTAACTATACTAGGTACTTTTTTTTTAGGAGTATTAGAAGTTCTCCGTGAGGTTACTGTTGCCAGAAGCATCATAAGCAACTTAAAAAACAGCCCCCCAAATCCTTGACTGTAGAGCTAAGCAAACTGTCATATGATTTTTAACAATCAAAATCTATTTATATCAAATAGATCCTGATTTGACTAAATCAGCTACATTTAGAGAAGCACCTTGCTCCAACTGCTGCTGCATAATTCAAAAGATTCAAAATAGAATTTTATGTAAAAAATACTTTTAATTTAAAATGTACATTAATCATATACTGCATAATAATTTGGCCTTCTGACAAATAGAATAAATAAAGTAAGAACTGTTAAAGCCTGGAAGATCCTTTGAAAAAGTAAGATTATAATTACCTTTGAAACGTGTGAAGAATTACACCACCAGTGTGTCAAGAAAACAAGGTTCATTAATTCAACTAGTACAGAAATGGATCACTCTTCAAGAGTTTCAGATAGTTTTAGCATTTTATTGAGAAATCTGATTACCTGTCATATAAAAAAAACCCCTTTTAATAAAAAATTTAAGTAACCACAGTTCGCATGCATTCTAACCAACATCAGAGAAGTACTGTTTAATTTGATACAGCATCGATATTACTGCTTCTCTGTATCTTGCAGAAGTTAGTTGAAAAGCTTTTATTTCACAACAGTGTTTGGTGAGTATTGCCTTTTTCCTTAACTTCATATTCAGGAAGCCTATTAATAGAAGAGAAAGACTCTTTTACTTTGCCCTCAAAAATCTTCTACAGAATCGTATTAGAACCACAGATATTTTGCCTGGAAGGAACCTCTGGAGGCTGTCTAGTCCAGCCTCCTACTTTGAACAGGGCTATTGCTTCCCCTAGACCAGCTGTGACATTTTACAGCAAAGTCCTGAAAATCTCCTGGGGACTAAGGTTCCACAGATACTTTGGGTAATGTATTTCAGTGCTGCACTACCCCTCCTAGTGAAGAAGGTTTTCTTATTATCCAAATATCTTTTAGGTGTTTACTATTGATATTGACCTTATAACCTATGTTGTGATCTTCTTCACATATTTAGCTGTTAGAAAAAATGAAGGGAAAAAACTGACACATACCTTTCACTTTTTCAGGAGACAGTGTCATAAGAATCTTCAGAAAAGTTTTTGTGAACTTAACATATGGTTGGGTCATATGGTTAAGAACAGTCACTGGTCTTGTCTACTTCCAATTCATGCTGGATGGAAAAAAACTTGGTGCAGCAATACACCTAAGTTTTTGCACACCTTTTTTTTTATATATATACATCTGTGAAGACAAAACCATAGACTTCTAAGATGATGATGCATAACTCCACATCCAAAAGAAAATTCCTTAGCATCTGTGAAGACAAAACCATAGACTTCTAAGATGATGATGCATAACTCCACATCCAAAAGAAATCATTCCTTAGCTTTAATGGCCCTTGGATAAGGACATGAATCAAAAATTCAGAAGGCATAATTTTCTTTACAAGATTGATTTTATATAGGAAAATAATAAAGCTTTGGTTTATTCTGTGGTCATTTTTATGAATAAAAATAATCATGGAATCTGAGCCTGCAAGAAGTCTTGTTGACTTCAGATGATACTTCAGTGTTTGGAGAAGTGATAGGTTTCAGCCTATAATAAACAATTTAGAATCTATAGAGCATGATTCAGCCTTCATAATATCATGTATGGCAGCATGAAGATAGCTATCCTCAGCACAGCATTTCCCTTCAGGAAATCTGAATGCATGGGTGCTCAATAGACAGCAATGCCACCTCCCCCCATCTATCCTGAAGTGATATATTACTTAAAGACACTTACACAACACGAGACAGTTAAAATATCCATATCTCAATCTTCACTTCATGATATCTCATGGAATCATTTACCTTTTGTGAACAGTGGCATCTAAATGCTACATTTCTGATTTATTAATGTTTTACATTCATCCTTAAATCATATGATACAATGCTGCAGAATATTGAACATCTCAGGCCAGATGAAAGGAGCAATCTAAATCTTTAGCTGTTGCTCAAAAACTCTTGCTCTATAACACGTGACCTTAGAGGTTTTTTACTGTCGTCCAAGTACCCAAATATCCAGGGTGTCTGGATGCCCATAAACTAGCCCAGAATTGGCAGCCTGGAATCTTGCGTTTTATCAAGTTTCATAAAGATTTGAGAGGATCTTTGGGGTCTGATCTAGCAGATATATTCAAAGGATATTTGACACACAGGATCTTTTTAAAAAAGTGCAGTGGCAACAACCTTCCATTTACAAAAGAACATGATTGATTAGACTACTGGTTAGGCCAATCCCTTCTGTTAAGAATGTCATGCATTTAATTGTTTTATGTCTGAACTTCTTAGATAATTACATCTCATATAAACTGTGTGAACATACTGTACCACAGGGATGGAAATCCACAATATTCTATTCTCCAAAAAGTGCATATAACAAAGATACAAAAGAATTCATATTCTTGTTTGGTCTCCCTGCCCAGGAAATGTGCATTTTTTTGCACAGCACACTACACAGTTTCAGCAGGGAAAGATGGGGGGAACATTAGATTATATTTGACAGTATTTTTTTTTTTTAATATGTCTTAGTATGGAACCATTTAATATTCATTTAACCTAAATATGTGTCATTATGGAAGTGTTATGTTGGTTTTGAATTTTAAAAAATGCAAAATGCTGAGATGGCTCTTAATTTAAAACTAAAAATAATACTAACTTTTATAAGCTAACAAAATAAATTTTATAGTTTATTTTAAAGTGCAAATTTATGCTAACCTTCTATAGGATTTCTGCATATATAAAAGGTTTCAGACTTCTTTCTGTTTGAACAATTAATTATTTGGTAATTAATTACAACTGGAAGAATTTAAAAAATTCTTAACTTTTAAAAAAATTTATCTCAAAATGAAATAATCTGGATGAATTGATCTACAAAGGCAAACAGCTGAAGTTACAATAAATAACATTTCTCGTTGAAATATGAAACCAAGGTGTTTCTTCTTTTCTGTATTCCATCATTCCATTGCATGAACTAAAAGCAATAGTAGGAGTAGAAGTAGTCCATCCAGTAGTAACAGAAGGAACATACTGTGAATATTTTGAAGTTAATGTCTTAAAACACAAAATTTTGGTAAATGTTTTATGAAATGTGCTGTGCACATGTACTTGCACTCCGTCTTGGTAAAGCTGAATAAATAAAAAAAAAAAATTTCTTCATCACATCTTTCTTTCATAGAGCTGAACAGCATCTGGCATTTTACTTTCTTCCTCGAGGTTAGCTGCTTTCCATTAGACTGTGGCTCTTAAGAATTTGTTCTGTTGTGTCAAAAAGCCAAAGCTGACTGTTAGGAGATGTGCAGGAAAGAAAATGCCATGCTATATCTTTTCAGTATGGCGATTAACTTCCCCATATTGGTTCCAGCTACAGTTCACTTCTGTTTCAAGGAACAAAAGGGTTTGATACCAACTCCTCAAACAAGATCAAGAATATCATAAACTTCAGAAAACCAAAAAGGGACAGGTCTTTTGACTTATAATACAAGACCAGTAATAGATACATCTTCCCTGTCTGAAATCCAACAAGGTGCACCAAACATCAAGTCCCAGAGGAACCGACCGCTGAAGGCAATGCACACACTGCAAAACCTCTCCAAGGAGTAGGTTTCAATTGCAACAGTAGATTGTACTGCCAGAGGGCTGTCTATGGCTGAACAGAAAATTCATTAATGGAAATGAAGGTATTCTGTGTTGGGGAGCACAAGAGAAGAAAAATGTGCCAGTCTTAAGAAAGTTTCTCAACTGATCTTTTGAATTAAGACAAGTGCTTGATTGGGTCTTTCCCTCATGATTTCAATGCATCTACATGAAATTTGCAGATTGTGTTAGTGTGGCTGATAAAGTATATTGCTGTAGACAATGGCATCCTCATAATGATAATCCAGAATCCCTTCTGATGATGACTTTGAGATTCAGTCTCCATTTTTGCCTTGCCACTGTTACTTTATCCTGTGAAATAACATTTTATTTGTGTTAAATACTCTTTTTTTATTAACACACCAGAAATGGATCTTTATAAGATGGTTTACCATCCCAGTAATACTTATCTTTTCAGTTTATCATACTATACAATTAGTAATCTCTATGTAGGTAAGTAAGTGGCACTTCTTTGTCATCCAAAGAGGGTCCCAGACCTAATCCTCAGATTCCAATCAGAGAAACAATGATTGCAGGTGAAGAAGTTTTGGATTCAAATCTGGTAGCTTTGACACATCACTTACAAAAAGTATGAACTCATTTTCAGTCTGGAATTTGGTTACAGAAAGGTTGATCTGTCATTCTAATGGAAAAGAATGTGTGAAAATATTGGACCATTTCTGAATAGCCAAATGCCCTAATTTATGTGTAAATTTACAGGTTTTTTTGGAAGGGGTTTTTGGAGTGAGGGGTTGTTTTTTTTTTTCTGTTCAGAAGATTGGAGACATCACTGCAGGTGATATATTCAAGTATCAGTACTAAAAGTCTGTGTGAAAAATACCTGTAGCAGGAAGAAAAAGAAAGAGAAAGACATTTGACTTTTATGAAGTTGAAAGGATAAAAGTTTAAAATAAAAAAGTGCAAAAAATTGCTTTAATATCTGTTTATTTAGGGAACAAGTCTATAGTGTTATTTAATATATTTTCTTCACTCAAATGTGAGGGGAAAAATGGTGGTGTTTGTTACCTTGAGGTACCCTAACAACAATAACATAGCTGCCACGTATACCAGTCTGCTTGATGAAGCACTGTTCTTGCACTCAATTAAACTATCGTGCTGACAGGAGAAAAATGGATCCACTTTGTTGCAGACTGTCAAACATGCTTTGCCTTCCAACCTCCATTATTCTAGCTAAGTGAAATGTATCAAACCACTTAACTGTGCCGTCACTTGGAAAAAAAAAAAAAAAAATGAGAATATGGTTTTAACAAAAAAAATTCTGAATACACCTTCCAACTTTCCACAAGCACCAATAACATTAAGGACACATTTCTAATTGTTATAATGAAAATGTTCCAAGGAACTTTTAGAACCAGATATTGTCTTCTTCTTTCTTTGTATGTGATACCTTCCTTATGTCATGATTTTATTTTTATCAGTAGATATTTATATCCTTCAGCTGCAGAATAATCATATAAGGCCAAATTCTTATCCATTTTTGTTATGGCAATATAAAGTTTCCTCATAGCTGGAAAATCATTGTCTGAGAATGTTATTAAGAGGTAAGGCTATAGGAGAACCCCTCTCTCCTCTTCATACAAACTTTCACTACATGGCAGTCCAGTAGGGACAGATGATAAGAAAGTGGATGACGTGCCACATTCTTATGATTCCTGGATACTGCAAAACCACTTTCAGTGTTACAGACTGTCACAGAGTACAGTTGCCCTCATATAATGAATGATGTGAATCTCCCTGCTGAGGGAAAGCTAAAAGCTAAAGCTCTCTTTAATTCTGCTGAGTGATGATCTGATACAGCCGTATAACTGAGTTGCTTTGACATGAATTTAGCTCACTCTTCTTTCTGATGCTTTGAGACTGAAATGAAGAAGACTGTTTTGCCACACAGTTGTCCTCAATGTTCTGCCAAGTAACTGTTAGCAACTAAGCAATGTGACATCTGCGCATGTAGCAATTGTCTTTAGTCTGAAGCTATTTCTCTTAAATCTAAGCCTGAGGGCCTGAATCATCATTTCCCTGCATCTTACCAATTGCAGGATATTATTTTTACACCTATTTTTTGCTAATGGAAATAACTATTGAAATGAAAGACACTGAAATACTAAACTCTGTTATCAGGTACCATGTACATTTTTGTTCTTTTTTTTTTTTTTTTCCTCCACACTAATTTGAGATCTCTGAGAATTCAAAAAAGAACAATATTAACAGGTTTGATTCAATATTCAAAGCTTTCCAGTGTCACTTTCATTGACTGAATTCAATTGTTCATTGGATCTTAATTATTTCAAATAATAAAGTACTTAAGATTTTTTTCTGTGTGAAACTAAATTGTTTAAATGCAGACATTTGATGCTCTAAGCCATCCCACCTGGGCTCCAGTTGCTCCTCCAGAAATGGGCATGGGTTTCCATATGTTCTATGGCATGCCCATGAAGCCCATTCATGTTTTGAATATGCAAAGACAGATAAAATAACACTAAATACCTAAGTTATTGTAAAGTTAAAGTAGCTGCATTTTCCCTTTTGTCTCACCCTTACCTACACAAGTAATACTTAGCATTATCTTTACTTGTCCGGAGTAAAGATAACAATGAAACTAATATGTTGTCACCAGATTTACTCTTCTTAATCCTCCTAAATAGAATTATAGAATAGAATCATAGAATAGTTTGGGTTGGAAGGGACCTCTAAACATCTAGTCCTCCAAACTCCCTGCCGTGGGTAGGGACATCTTCAACTAGATCAGGCTGCTCAGAGCCCCATCCAACCTGACCTGGAATGTTTCCAGGGATGGGGCATCC
>NW_008795138.1:5830396-5866510 GCF_000699145.1 Aptenodytes forsteri | reverse complement strand
AATAAGGTCTTCCCAAAGCCTTCTCTTCTCTAGGCTGAACAACCCCAACTCTCTCAGCCTTTCTTCATAGGAGAGGTGTTCCATCCCCCTGAACATTTTACACAGGTTTTCTGAACTAAATTTTTCTCAGTCATAGAAAGAGGAAATAATACATATTCTCTAATAACTGACATTTTGATTTTTGGAAGCCAACAAGTTTGACTTCCACAGCAAATTGGTGACACTTCAAAAATATTAATAAGGAAGTTGGTTTGTTAACAGACACAACATGTGGTCAGATTCTCAAATTACAGAAATTAGTATAGCACCATCAAAGTCATTATCTCTATGCAAATTTGAAAGAACTGAGAATCTGACTTTCGTATGTAGTAAGGGAAAATTTTCTGTCAGAAACTTATGTACAAAGTGTATGAAGAACTCACATTTGTATCTATAAATAGGTAAGACATCAACAGTAAGCTGAACTAAAGAATATATCTTTTTACTTTGAGTTTACCAGGACTTCAATGCTAAGTTTAGCATACATGTGTAGACATGTAGTAATTAAGCTGATCTTTCACTCTACAAATATAAATTAGAAAAAAAAAAAGTTCATGCATAGTCAGTTTACAAAAGATTTGCTTAGAGGAAGATGAATGCAGGTCAGAATTTGTGTTTCGGCACCACGTCAGTCATGCACAGAAATTGAATGGCCATACTGCACTCTGGACAAGATGCTTCTGTCCACATGACAAGACTGAGAAGTGTTGTGTTTAATACCTAAACAGTTCTACACTTGTGCATACAGAAGTTGCTGCCTTCTTTAAAAAGTGACCTGTAAAAAAAAGACATTTAAAAAACTCTTTATTTTTTTCATTGATAGAGAGAAGTTCCTTAATTTGCTTGAAAGGCAGCCAGGAACAAGCTCTTTCTTTTCTTGTGAGTTGAAAAAAAATACAAAATTATACAGAATAAATAGTAAATATAAATCTAGCTAGAATTCATTGCAAAAATAAACTTGCAGTGTTCTACTTTTTTTTACCTATTTTTGTCACAACACTTTATTTTCTTCTAATTTCAGAAAATATAACATATTTTTGAAACAGCTAACAAACAGCTAAATATTATTAGTCTTCCTCGTGTGTGTATTGTTGCAGTTATTCTGTCTGGGAGTTGCTTTTGGGTAGGGTGGCAAAGGACCTGTATTTGCACTTGGAATTTTCTAGCCACAGCAAATTCATTTCCTCCAAGAATATTTAAAGCCAGCACAGAAGTTATTTATATATATAGAGAGAGATATAAAAAACCCAAACTTATTAAACACAGTAACATATTTACAGATGATTCTCAGTAGCTTTTTAAATTGCCCAGGATTATGAGTTGAAACACCAGTGATGCACAATATTTTATAGCAGCAGCTCAAGAAAAGATTGTCCAAACTTAGGTAAAGCTATCAGGGAAAGTAGCAAAAGGCTTGCTTTTTTCTTCGTTGAAGATGTTGAGTAAACATAGTTACATATTTTTCCTTCCACATACTGATACAGAATGCACATGATGAAGTTCTGCATAAAATGCTTAAATATTTGCAGGCTCTGGGTGCATACACAAAAATCTTTTCTTTTTGTGTGTTGTTTTTTTTTTTTTAAATAATATTTAGTATGACAACATTTCAACTCCTTTCATATTTATTATAAGTGTATGTTAGGTGTAATTGTGGACAATGGTCATGTATGCAGTGCATGTACTAACCTAACCAATACACTCTAACCGCATAACTACAAACACATTTTTTTGTGGTTTTTTTTGTTTTTTTGGTTTTTTTAAAGGAATCTAATTAAACTGAGGGAAAAAAGAAAGAGTAAAAGTAACAAATATTTTTCCATAGGTTGGGTACAGAATGAAGAGTGCCATACACACCTTTTTAAAATGTTGAGAAATATTGCAATAAGCAATTTTCCTCCCACAGTTCAATCACACAAAGTTCATGTTTAACTTGGGGTGAGACATATTGCCTGCACACAACCCCATGGCTTCCCACAGTGATCCCTGAGTTTTTTTTTTGCTAGGATTACTGCTGTGCTTAAGTTCTGACTGTTGACATGTTATTATAAGGCACTTTTATTTACAATGGTTCCAACTTAAAATAGAATTACAGAAATTCGGCCCCAGCCCAATGTATTATCACTTCATGTTTGCTGCTCCAGGACTTCCAGGTAGTCAGGCTCAGCATGTAAATTAGCTTTGAGTTCAAAATACTCATTTTTAGTTTGTTCTAGGAAAACCTTTCTCGGCCTGGAGTACATAAGTGTCTCCATTAGCTTCAGCTCCTCATGTGTTGCAGGATAATGAACTTCCATATCAGGCTGGAGCTGGACAATATTTTTTCTTAGGTACTCCGTGATCCCTAGTTGCTGAAGTTCTCTCTCTTTTTCAAGAATGTTTCTGTACAAACAGCTGGCATCCTGAAAAGATAGAAATTCAGCAGATTGATCTGTAGCCTTATATTTGACATTTGAACCTGTAAGAGGTGAATTGTTCTCTCTTTCCAGGAGACTTCGGTGTAGATGTTTGGAATCATTAGCTTCCTTCTCACTTCCCTCCTCCTGTTGCTCAGTATGTTTGGGGCTGAAGGATGGGCTGCGGTAGACCTGAACCATGGGAGTAACCATACGTTGCTCGTAAAGAGTTGCAGCTGGGCGCTCTGTTGTGTGGTGTGTTGTCTTATGCCCATACATGCTGTACTGAAGGTGAACTGGGCTACTATCCCTCATTTGTTCATCTGCTTGTTTCTTTTTACATCTTCGTCGCCGATGCAGAAAAAGAACAACTATTCCTGCTGCACAAAATACAATAGTTATAAACACAATTAGAAGTCCTAATATTAGAACAGAAAGTGGGACAGCATCTGTAAGGGACCGCAGGATGGTGTCTGCGGTGTTGGTAGTAGTAGAAGAAGTTGTCACAACTACAAAACTGGCATGAGTTGGTAGGGCAGGGCTGTTTATTAAACCTGGACACAAGACTTCACTGTTCAGGGATTTCAGTTCTTTTTTTGCTAGGTGTCCTGGAGATTTACAAAAAATATCACCCATCATTGCATTCTTACTCAGTTTTTGTATCCATTTTTGCAACCCAACTGAATCACAGGTACAGTCCCAGGGGTTGTCTTCAAGTTCAATTTGTACCAGCATATCCAGTTCATCCAAGACATTGCTCACAGGCAAATGAACAAATTGGTTTGTTTTCAGATTTAATCTGGTGAGTGGAACACCTGAAAAGATATGGGGTGGCAAAGTCTGCAGAAGGTTGTTATTTAAGTAGAGGACCTTAAGTTTTGGCATTGCATTAAATGTCCCTGGCAAAACTTCTTTGATGGCATTATATTCAAGATATAAGTATTCAAGGTGCTGAAGGCCAAGGAATAGATTCTGACTTAGCTTTGTAAGATGATTGCCATTGAGATATAATTTCTGCAATCTAGTCAGATTCATAAAGGATCCTTCCTCAAGGATTTCAATGCGATTGTTCCCCAGGTGAAGCATTTCTAGGCTGGCATAGTCCACAAGATCTGATTTCAGTAATGTCTGAATAATGTTTCCAGCTAGAATAAGCTTTTTAGGATTTGGAGGAGGGGGTCCTAAATCAGACAAGCTTTCAATATTTCGCTCCTGGCAGTGCATGAGAACTCCTGAGAGCATATGGCTGGTGCAGTGACAGGGGACGGGACAATAGATTCCTGGAAACTGAGTAGCAGGCTTTGAACTATGAAGCACTAAACTTGGTTCTTTAGTAGGAGCTTTCAGGATAGGAATCACCTTAGTTGATAGGTGACTATCACTGATAGAGGTGGTTACAACCAAGGGCAGTGACCCTGAAGGGTCTTCAAGTTCATTGACAGGATGAGTGGGACAAAGTGATTCTTTTTTCAACCGGCTTAAGATGCTGCCTTTGATAACTGGAGGACTATTGCATACAACGTCACCTATTATTGACTGAGGAGGCATATTTTCTAACCATATCTTCAGCTGCAGCAAATCACAGTTACAGGCCCATTTATTGTCTTCCAACTGAAGGTCTAGTATTCTACCAATGTGTTCCAAAAAGCCAACATAGGGCAGTGTCTGTAACTGGTTTCCGCGAAGATCTAAATGAGTCAATGGCACAAAACGAAATATGTTCGGAGGAAGATACTCAATGGCATTATCATTCAAAATAAGCACTTTAAGCCTGTTGAGCTTGCTAAAGGCACTTGCTTCAATCACTGTGATGAAATTATTGTCTGCTTGAAGAAACTCCAAATTTTCCAATCCATGAAACGTATCTTCTTTAAGTGTTTCTAAAGAATTGTGATTGATATGAAGTTGCTTAAGATGGCTGAGACCATTGAAAGCCCCAGGCTCAATATCTGCAATATTATTAAAACCAAGATGTAGAGAGATAGCATTAACAAGGCCAGCAAAATCATTCACATGTAACATAGTCAGGCCATTGTTTAACAGATTAAGATGGAAAGGCCGTGATGGTGGGACATTTATTTCTGATACCATCTTGATGCCTCTTTCTTCACAGTTTATAATCATGGTATCATCCTTTTCTTCACAGGAACACAAACTCTGACTAGATCCTCTGACTGAAGAAAAAGAAGGCTGTGACTGGAAAGGATCAGATGCAACTACAACTGAATATAGAATAAAAATCCAGAGCTTCATCTTGCCCAGCAGATTCTATAAAAAAGAAAAGAGAATCAAAAGGAAAAAGGAAAAGGAATAGAGTCATGATTTCACAGGATTGATTTCTTTTTTTTTTTTCCCTGGGGCAGGGGGGAGCAATAACCACTCCTAGTACTTGTCATTGAAGCTACCTCACCTTTCAAACAATATTATATCGTGCAAAATATTTGAATTATTTTCTAAGCAGAGAAAAATATGTTTAGTTTAATGTACTGAATCAACAAACACAGTCATAAGGGGAGTGCTTCAGTACTTTCACACTGATACACCGAAGTAGGAGATAATCAGGAGTGTGTTGTCTTTATTTATATGGCATATAGGATGTTTTGCCAATGGGCAGCAATAATAAGTTACTGCCCCAAGCAACTTTTATCAAGGCTAATATAATATTTTGGATCCTTGCTTTGTGTCACCATATAGCACTGCAAATTTTAAGAATACCTGCTTCAGTACTTTCACACTGATACACCGAAGTAGGAGATAATCAGGAGTGTGTTGTCTTTATTTATATGGCATATAGGATGTTTTGCCAATGGGCAGCAATAATAAGTTACTGCCCCAAGCAGCTTTTATCAAGGCTAATATAATATTTTGGATCCTTGCTTTGTGTCACCATATAGCACTGCAAATTTTAAAGATACCTTGCTAAGCTCAACTTAATGTTGTCCAGCTGCTGAAGAGAAGAAATAAGGTTTGGTTTGGTTCAGCAATGTGTTGTGAGCAAAAGCCCATTCAGTCAGGATACAGGGAATCTCTCCTTTAGTTCTGCATTATGTATGTAAATCAGAAGGTATTTCCTCTGCAATCCTTGTACCCCCAAACTGAAAAGGAAGTAGACAAAATAATTCTTTTTCTTTACTTAAATTTTAATACATAAGTTATAGTTTGTGGCTATTTAATGAAAGCAGGGAACACAACACATGGTAGTCTAATATGTTTGTATATAATATACACATAAAATAATTGTGTACACAATTAAAATAAAGAGAGAACTGACAATGCAGTACATGTGAGAAGAAACAGGTAGGCAAGTGGCAAACTTTTTTTTTTTTTTTAGATTATTTATTAAACTCCTTCCAATTATTATAATCATTAATTACCGCAAAAATTCTGAAATGTACATGGAACTAACTGTGCTTTACAACTTAAAAATGATCGCCAGTATCATCCGTATGTTATGTAACTTAAATTATCATCTGTCAAGAGTTCTTGCACTTTGCAATACCTGATAAATGCATCATTACAGTACAACTATGGAGTCACAAGCAAAGTTGACACTTCGAAATCAAGTATTTGTTATCATTGGTTGGAATTAATTTATGCTACACTATTTGAAGATTCTCTATTTCTTTCTGTCAAGGCTGTTTATTAATTAGCAAGAACAATGGTAATTCTCGATATATAAGATGGTGTGAAATCACTATGTATAATCTTTAATTAAATATTTCAACATTTCCTAAAAGAAAAAAAAAAAAACCTTACAAGGGAATGGACGATTTAAAACACAAGAACTTTTTTGGGGTGTACTATTTTTTCTAGGACTGAACTAAGCAGATTTCGTAAGTAATTAATCTAATAAAGGTCACTTGATCTTTCAAAGTAAGCTATTGAAACATGGAGTACAGAATGTCACTACACAATTAACCAGCTGAAGTGTTAATTTCTGAAAGATTAGAATCTTTTACAATAATCTATTCAATTACATGCATGAACATTCTTATAGTGTGGCCATATGATTTGGCATCTCATCAATATATATTTTAATTATCATGTACCTTTGTTACTAGCAACACCATTTCTCAAGGCTTCCCTGAAAACGGATTGCAAAGTTTTATACATGCAGGCACTTAATGTTGTGGTTTGAGTATTACACACACACATGAAAAAGCAACAACAGTAAATGTGTGCACAGTGAGTTATGTTTTTTCTCCATTAGTAGATCCTGATAAGATGTATGGGTTTAGAAGTAGTAAGTGCAATTCACAGTGTGAGAAAAAGTGTCCTTAAAATTATGACCTTTTATCTTTGTTTCAGTAAAACAAATAATTTTGTTGTCTCATATAACCCTCCTTGAACTCCAGCTGCCTACGTTTAATATATATGTCTTTAAGTTTGTTTTCCCAAGAAGTATTGGATAAGACACAACATGTCAAGATGTTATTTTGAAGTATGCAGAATAATTCTAAGATAGTATTATGCTAGAGATTTATTCTTGCTTTACATGCATCAATATCCTTTCCAGTGACCCAAGGTAAAAAAATGCAGGTTCTTGACACAGATGCCAGCTTCAAACCTACTGTATGAGTAATTAGATTTTATTTCTGTACACTTTCTCTGTAGGAATTCCAGCTTCAATCTGCATCAAATTCAAGCTGCACTTATAAAGTCCCTGAGCAAAATTAAATGAAAAAAATAAAAATCTGAAAAGCATGTTGCATTCTAGTGCGTATTGAGAAATAAGGTTATAAAAATGAAAGCCCTCCTCTCAGAGATGAAAGTAACAACATTTGTAACCAATTGGAAAACATTCCCATTTTAATCGTCGTCATACTTCTGTGGGCAGCAGTGCCAGAACTCTAACACACACATATGCACACAACAAAAATTAATAGGAGAGTTATATTCTTTTTTCCTTTTTCCAATTTTTTCTTGGTCTGAACACTCAGGAGTATGTAATGAAGATCTCTTTTACTATTGTAAAATAAAAACTGCTTTCAAGTAACAGATGATCAACATTTAACTGAAAGAATTCATAATAAAATAAAATTTAATTTAAAAGACTTATCAAAGCTGACCTTTTTCTGCTTCATGTGGTGATGTTTTTCAGAAAATTCTACATGGTAACTTAAGTTTGTTCATTTTATCTGCTTTCATGTAAGTCACTACTAACTGCATACTGTAACTAAGCTTTTTGCAGTAAGAATTCTAAAAGACTAAAAAATGTCACAGTCCTTTCTGTGAGGCAAAGTTGAATACTTTCAGAAGTAGTCACCTTATAGCAAAGGCACCACATGCTTGACAAGAAATAATCAATGTGGTTTTAAAACATTGAAATAGCTTGTTTCATTTTACTTGGGGTTTTGTTTGTTTGGTTGTTTTAATTCAGTTATTTAAAAAATGCATGTTGAAGAATTTCAAAGCCTTAAGCTAAGAAGTGGTAATTTCTAAAAGCCTTCAGGATTGTTTACTAAATTCTGAAGGGAATCACAGTCAGATGATGCATTTAAGACCATTCTTGCACTTCAGGAAATAAAAACAAACACCCATTCCTCCCCCCTCAAGGGATCTGAAATCAGCATTTCCTTAATACACACATTCTACACAGTTGGCAGTTTGAACAAATGCACCTGGCAGACTGTTTGAAATACCGTATAAACTGCCATCATTTAAAATACAACTTATATAAAGTCATGCAGAAAAAATAAATTCAACTGGTACTGAGAAATTAATTTCTCATATGCTAAGCTAATTAACTAACTGTAATCTCTCTTACCTGTATAGCAGTAACACTCTCTGAAACGCTCAGTAATGCACAGTTGGAGCAGCTGTTTCAATGCAATGTAATTTTTCCCTGTGAAAAATGCACACTTTCTTCTGAGTTTCACTTTGCTGCAAGCTCTGGTAATACTACAGCTCTATAAAGTTAAAATCCTTGTCCAGAAGACAAAGTACAAAGCGTTCAATTGAAAAAATCTTCCAGGCAGCGTGCACATTAGACCATCCTGTAAGCAGTTGTCCTTTTTCCTCAATTAAAATTCACAGCATACTTCGCAGCTATGCTGACTTTTCTGCATATAGTTAACTGTTTGCAAGCATTTGGATGCAGTAAACAAACAAGATGCTCAGCAGAGCTTGACTTGATCACTTGGTTTGTCAGATTTTTAGATCCAAGCTGCTTCTGTGTTCTCTCTGCTCTTTCTAGTCTTTCTTGTTAGCTCAGTTTGTTATTAGTCAGATTGCCAGGGGCTGGGAGGTAGGCGTAAATAAAGAGACTTCTTGGCTTTTGACTCAGCCTTTAAGCCCTTCCCCACCAGAGAGCTTTAATCTGCCAATGTCATTTAATACAAGATACAGCTCCACCTTGAGACAGATCTTCTCCTCCTCCTCCTGCAATTTCTCTCACTGCCTTTTTCCCTTATCTAAGTGAACCTTGGAAAGTAAAATTCAGCTAAATATCTTCTAGTTTGCTTAAGGTCTGTTAATGGCTGATTTTGCAAAACAGTATACATCCACTGCAGCTCTTGCAGTTTGTTCTCTTGGGCAGATCTTGCATTTAGTTTATAGCTGCAAATGCTTGCTTTAGAAACTGAAAGCGTTCCAGCCCAAATACACTCCACAAAAAACACCACAAGGGAAACCTTGTCCTCTGGAAAATATGTCTATCACAATGAAGTGCAGGATTATTCAAATATATAAATGAGACAGTACAGCTTTCAATCCAGTCCACTCAATGTGACTGGGGTAGGGATGAGTATGTATAGTTGTACATACTTTATTTCTGGAAAAAAAAAAAATAAAAATTGTGAATATTAGTGCTTATGCTTGCACAATGATTGCCATCAGTCCTTTTTAAAACAGCCCATCTTGTTCTGCAGGAAGAAAACTGGGTTGATTGTAATTGTCTGTTTTACAGATGCTAGCATAGTGTGTTGGTATCTATCCACATGAAATTGTATTGTATGTGCATGAAACATTGCTTTGATAAAAAACAGTCTGGTTTGGGGTCAGGGTATGCTTAAAGGCATGAATCATGCTTAAGGTGTTATTTTCTTTATGCTCATAAACAAGTAATTAGCAGATACAGTAAGGCTACAGGAAAATGTTTATTCCATGCAAGGAAGATTTTCCTCATCCCTCCTGCACTTCATGGGATGGTTTTATATGCTGCAAATGCTACTTCCTTGTTCATCCCACCGTCATGGAGACGCAAAACCTTTTGGTGAGCAACAATAGATCTGGTGCTTCCGTGTATTTACCCTGTAGAGCATACCATTTCTGTTTTGTTCTTATTGTGTCTTGGATTACTTTACAGATTGTTTACTACAGCCTCAATACCAGTCAGATTCCAGTAACTTCTTTTGTGCTGATAGCTCTCAAGGTGGCCTCACTGGCCTTTGAAGGGGTACTGTGATGTATCATGATGAAGGCCATCAAGGTCTTGTCATATATATATACACACACATATACACATACATTTATATATATAGGCATACGTATATATGCCTTGCCTTATTAGGATGAGTTCTTTAGTACTTAATTTTCTACAGATAAAATATGTAATTTAGCAAAATAATAAAAAAAGACAAAATATTCCTAAAGAAACAGCAACAATTTGATTTCCATTCATTTCAACACATCACTTATTTGATTGCATTTTGCTACTTTTAATGAACCTTGCCACTCTACCTTGACTTGCAGACATTTTACTGTTAAGGCTCAAAGATTCTTAGCTATCTGTGTCCGGCCAAATAAATCATTATATTCTTTATTCATTTTGAATTTATGACTTATAAGTCAGATTCTTTCTAATTTTAACTAAACATTTTACAGGTGCTCACACTTCACTTGTGGTTGATTGTTTGAGATGGAGAATATCTGTATATATACAAACTCATATCAGAAGTGAAAACAACATCGTTCTTTGCTTTTCAGTTAGCATCTGCAAGAGTAAAACCTGATTACAAAAATATTTCCAGAAATCAACTACTAAGAATGGAAGAGCATTTCCTAGCCATAAACAGTCAAAAAACACTGAGAATGGTTATCCATAATGCTTGTCATTCCACAAACTGTATATTTGCCAGTTTTATAAAAATATGGCTAATGATTTTTTTTCTACCACAATTTTATGAATCGTTAAGCAGATTATTATAAAGAATGTGATTCTGCAAGTGCATCTGCATGGGCAGTGTTGAACTGACATGGAGTTTTTATCTTGCATTTTAAACATTCACTTTTATTTATGGAGTTTTTATCTTGCATTTTAAACATTAAGCTTTATCAATTGTTCTGTCAATTTTAAAATTTGTGAAGCTGTATAAATAAAATCTAAAACTCTCAGGCTTACTTACTTCTAAAAAGACCTTAAGCTTTTATGTCATTCCTCTTCACCTAAGAGGAAAAGTACAAAGTACAGCATCTCCATAGATCAGAAATGAGACCATACCCCTCTAACTATACACATATTGTTCAGAATTGTCCCCCAGCTAGTCAGTTTTCTTTCTTATCAATATATACATGTAGAGATAGAAGTTTTAATTCTATTAAGTATGTAGGCCTTGTATAAAATCCTTAAAAGAGGATGTTCTAATATTGTATACCATGTTTTATTAAATTCTGTGTTATATGGTAAGCTGTGCAGGTTTCTTTAACTGTATACATTACAGAGGAAACACGGGAGCCTGAAATACATAATTTGTAAATTTTGGTATGACCAGAAAATGCCCAGGAAGGCTCTTCTGGAATCCTTTGTTTTCTTCTTAGCAATACATTCTCTCCATTCAGGAATATTTTGAAGACTACAGGGATGCCCATAAGAAGCAGTGGAAAGATTTCTCACACCCTTTCAGTCAGAATTTACTAGTACCACTTCTAGATTACTTTGAAGAATATTTTCCATATAAAGGATATTAATTTCAAATGTGGAAATTAGGCTTACAATTTACAGATTAGTCTTCAAAATGTAAATTTTCATGGTACCCTACTTATTTATTTGGAAATTCAGTGTTTAAAAATAACAGGAGGAATAAGGATCTGCATTTGCTATTTCAGTGGAAGGTAAAGCTCCCCTCCTCCCTCTTTCACAACTCATAGCCACTTCTCAATATGCACATAAGGAGCCATTGATTCCACAGAAGACGTGGCAGCCAAATAATGTATCCTGCCCTGCCTGCAAGAAGCTGTTAGTCCACATCAGCAACTCTTCACCTGTATTTCTTGCAACACCAACTCTTTGAACTCTGTATAAGTACTGGTCTGAAAGCTTAAGATACTATACTGAAAGGATGTCTTCTTCTGGAACAACTAAGTAACATCTGAACATTCATACCTGAGAGAACAGACTGAGGGACTATGTTGAAACTCATATACATAGTATACATGAAAATTCCAAATGGAGAGACAGTCACCAAGGATAAATCTTAACTAAGTAGGATCAGGGAACGTGGCACATACACATACTCACACACAAAACAAACAAAAACCCACCCCATAATACAACATAGCTGCAATTATGGAAGCTACCAATGGTTACTTCAAAGCCAATGCAGAGCCTTTCTCTCCCATGACAAAGGAAATTAGGAAAGGTTTTCTTGAACTATACGTTTCACGACAGTCAAGTGAATAGGAAAGAAATAATTAAGATCTGCATTAGGAAAGAGAGGAGTTTATTTTCTAGGCATCCATTTATTTAATTCAGCTACAGAACACCTATTTCCTTCACAGAACTATTGCACCTTTTTTATGCATTGGGGTAGGTCTTACTCAAAATCTTTTTCTGGTCTGAACACACTGCTTATGTGGCTTTTTGCAGTCATGAACACACTGCAATTATGTAAACAAAGGTCAGGATTCCCTTCTAAAAGTGATATGCAAGTCTAGTGACTTTTCTCTAAGTAAATATTTGGTTTAATTTTTATGTGAACCTTATTGAGAGGCAATTCTCTGAAAAATCTGCTGAAAAAGATCTTCAATTTATAAGAAAACAATCAGGATAAAGGAACAACTTTTTATTATCCTAATGCAGCTTCTAAGTAACTAAATGAGTTTAGACCTATATATGCATACCTAATATATACATATATATATAACATTGTATGCATTGGTAATCATCATGATGCAAAATTCACATTTCCTGAAGTAAAGTATTTTCAAGAAAGTTATATTGAAGCTAATGTTCTTTATATTTCATTTTTCAAGATAAAAAGTCATATGGTCCTTTAAATTTCCTGTTGGAGTGAACACCACATTTTATCCTACTATCCTTAACAGCATGACTCCTTACAAAACAGTGGCTTCTTAGTCATTTAATAAAATATGATGCAGTGGTTGTAAATAGTCTTTATTTTGGAAACAGATGAAACCAAGCTGATTTCTCTTGCATACTTCTTCTTTAGCAATCCAGCTTTATTGTATTATTCAGCTCATTGTAAATGTGTAAACATTTATTTAATTTGCACTATCTCCGTCTTCGGTATCTGTGCAACAGATCTTGAATCTTGTTTACATTTTGTTTACTCATTGACAGAGAACTCTCAGTTCTGCACAATATAGGAAGAGTTTAATATCAAAGTTAAAATCTCCTAATCTACTCTGAGATGTTCATAAATTTTGGTGTTGGAGTGACAGATGTCCCTTGATCTGAATCAACCTCTTGGAACAAGTAGATTCTCCTCTCCTCTCCTCCTGAGCTTGGCAAAATTTGAATGTCAATTCAAAAAAATACCTAGAGGTGACTGGTCTGTAGAGGAAAAAATTCGCCTGAGTACTTGCAGTTATGATGAATCAGATGCATATTTTCTAAAATGTACTCTGCTTACCAATGACCCAAGAACCAAAAAAAAAATATTGAGTCATGGTTTGGCATTGTACAGCATGCTAGCAGCCTAAAAACCTCTCTACTAATCTACCTGTACTCCCTTTTCTTAGTAACTTTTGCAACCCCAGAAGCATTATTGTCCATTGACCTTAAATTACTGTAGGTTTAGAGTGAAGCAATCCTCTCCACTACCACATAGCCTTCTGAAACTTTTTTAAAACCAAATGGGGTAAAGTGCCTTTTGTGCATGTAGAAAAGAAAACCCAATGTGAAATCAACAGAATTTCCCTTGACGTCTTTGGGCTTTGTTTACTTTTCTGATTACTCTGGACTTCCAGTCAATAGCCTTTAAGATATATTGGAATAAAATTTAAATTAAAAAAAAAAAAAAAATCCTTGCAAGGTTATATATGCTAGTTATGTTCTACTTACTTTTTTTCACAATATGATGCAGTCAGCCAACTGCACCTCTAAGTAGTCAGCCTCACATAGTTACAAATATTCCAACTGAAGTATAGTCCGATTTTCTGACTTTCATGTCTGACAGTAGCTGAATGCCTAGCTCTCATAAAGCCCTTGAAAAAACATCACTTCAACACCAATAGTCAGTGCAACCCAAAGGTACAAGAATTGTGTAAAGCTTTTGAAATAAGTAATGGAATATTTTTATCTACTGTACTGCATTCTTTTAAAGGCAAAATTGCTTGGTCTTCTGTTCCAAAGATGGAGAGTAGAGAAATACACACATACACGTGCTGTACGAGTTTGCAACATACTTATGATGTTTTTTCAAATTACAACCTAAGATGTTCACAGTTCCAGATGAACTGCTAACTTTAGATTAATCTGTCAATAGATTAAACAGTTTATTGCTAGCACTCAAGCGTGTAGACATGCTAATATGTTATAAACCCCTTAAAGGAAAAGGAAAAGGAAAAGAAGGAAAAAATAATCACTGGGTGTGCAGTATTCAATAGTCAAAACAAAGGATATGACATAATTTACATATGTTTACATTTATTTTTTCAATGTTAAAAAATTACTATTCTTAGTCTTTTTCAATAAGTCTGAATAGGAAAACATGAAATATTGAAACTTCTGTGTAAGAAAGATTTCCTTTCCTTTTGGCTATGAATAATGTATTGATATTTAACATTAGTATCCTGTTGAACACAAATGAGTTTCTACATGCTGACTGTGCCTAAGCCTATTCATGATAAAGCATGACTAACCTAATTGTATATTACATGTTACCGCTGTTCCATAGAAACCCAGCTAACGTAGATTATATCAAGCAACTTGGAAAAACACTTGAAGAGTAAACTCTGCAGTAGTCAATCAAGTTTGGAATATCACTAGATTGAAAATAGCCATAGCATTCAATTAGTTTCTCTTGAGGATACTATATACATACTCAGAAAAATTCACAGACCCAACAGAAGTCTAATGCACTAATGAATTAATATTTAAGCTCTGCTTTGAAGATGATTTTGTCTTCTTTCTGATAATGCATATCCTTTACAGAGGCACTGACCTGTGTTCTGAATGCCAGCTTTGAATATGTAATATAGGAACTGAAGCAAGTGAGCACACAGGTCAAAGAACACTCTTTGGATCTATAAAGTCATAGGTAGAGTTCAAAAGAGTAGTAGATCTCGACAGCTGGAAACATGTCCCTCATCACTGACTTCCCAGTACAGAATTGATGTGAGCTAATTTTCAGTCTAAAAGTTCGTTGGTTAAGTCCAATTTCATCAACCTATTTTCCTTTTTTTAATGGATGGACAAATCAGGGATAATTTGTCTTGTCTACCTTAAGATGTCAGTCTTTGGAATGCATTACTCTCAAAGTCCCTGTAATTCATTGAGATGTCTAGAGCTGAGCTTAGACTTGGACAAGTAATTTTTCGGCATCTGCAATGGCTGAGATAAATCTTATCCTAAATAGTTTTCTGAGGTTGGCAGCTAACAGTGTATACTGGATCTGGCTGGGATGGAGTTGATTTTCTTCACAGCAGTCTGTATGGTGTTATGTTTTGGATTTTTGACTAAAACAGTGTTGATAACACACCAGTGTTTTGGCTATTGCTGAGCAGTACTTGAACAGTGTAAAGGCTTCCTATTCTTCCAACTCTGCCCTGCCATGAGTAGGTTGGGGGTGGGCAAGAAGTTGGGAAGGGACATAACCAAGACAGCTGACCCAAACTGACCAAAGGCATATTCCATGTCATATAGTGTGATGCTTAGGAATAAAAACTGAGGGGAGGGCCATTTTTTGGGAAAGTAACTGTTGCTCAGAGACAGGATGGGCATTAGTCTACTCGCATGAGGTGGTTAGTGATTGCTTTTGCATAATTTTAATTTTTATTTTATTTTATTTCCTATTTCCTTCATTTATTGAACTATCTGTGTTTTGACCCATGAGGTTTTTTTGGTTTTGCTTTTTCTATTCTCTCCCCCATCCCACTGGGAGTAGAGAGTGAGCAAGCAGCTGTGTGGTGTTTAACTGCCTACAGGGTTAACCCACAACACAGAGGTATAATAAAGCTCCCTGTCTCTAAATTCACAGGGGTCATGTTCCTCTTTTGCACAATATCTGAGTAGTCAACTTTTCAGGAAGTGTTAGAACTGGAAAAAATTTCTCCTTATTCTGGCTTTTCTCTACTTCCCAAAAGTCTGTAGGTAAAATAACCCTTCTCTGGTGCAGCTGCTGTATGGAAGAGTAAAGACTGCAAGAGAACTGGGCTCTAATGGGAAGAACACAAGCTATAAAAAATCTGAATATACCTGACTACAGGTACAACTCAGAAAAGGTGTGACAGATCTGTGCTCTATTGTCCTCCCTGGAATACTTTTATGTGGTTAAAAATGCACAAAAAAGAAAATAATGTATCAAGTAGGCCAGCATTAGTCAGTTAATCCCTAGTTCTAAATCCTCAGACGCTCTTATGAGCAGCTACCTCCTTGAGTATATTTTCTTAGCTTTGCATTCTGCCACATAGCCATACTCCTTGTTTCTATTCACACTATTATCACAGAGCAAATAGAGCCCATTAAAGAAATTAAATCTACCAGATTTAGAACCACTTCAGCCTTTCTGTCAAAGTGGGAAGAACACACAAACCCACATCTGCCAATGATTTCATTTTTGGCTTCTATTCTCAAATAGGCATTTATTTTTAGAAAGCAGCTTTTAAAAATGGAAAGGTCATGTTAGTCACTAGAGAAATAAATATATTAGGTAGAAGAAAAATGCAATGGACAGAGTAAAAAGTATACAGTTTCCTGAATTCAAAAAATACTATTTTAAAAGTTTCCAGGGAACTTCTCTCTATTGAAGAAAGTGCATAGCTATATCTAAGCCCATTTTTGCAGAAGGAATGTCAGATTTCTGCTTTAAAAATGTATGCCTCAGGTGCATAAAAGGTGTTGAAAAGCATTGAAACGTGTTTTTTGATCAGTTCGACATGCTATATCAATAGCTTAGCTTGTAATTTTGATGGCACAACTTTGGCTCTAACATCAGACTCATTAGGCTAAGCTCTGTTTTATTTCCAAAGTAGGAATGGGCTTATATAACTTTCTTTAGGTTTTTTGGGTTTTTTTTTTCAGGCAGATGTGGATTCCTGCTTTGTTTTTTTTTGCAGTCAGATAGTGCAGACCAAATGAACCTTTGAGTTCAAGTTTGAGGCGAGAGTAAAATTTTCATTCATATATAACAGACTGCATCTTATCTTGAAATGTCCTTTGTGGTTCAGATCTTGTGAACCTGGGTTTCTTACATGGACTAGGTAGAACATTAATACAGCAAAATCAGACATTTTCCCTCTGTAAAAGGGAAGAAAATCCTCTTTAGGATGAAGAAAGAAAAATTCAATTTAGTGTCCTCAGGGGTGAGGGATAAGGACAGGAGTGGGAATATTTCCAGTAAAGAAAAAAGCAGAAAGTAGGTCAGGAAGAGTGAACTTTCTGTTCTTTCTGCTGTTGAAGAAGATGAGAATAGGGTAAAGTAGTGACTTTATTGAGAGAGTCCACCTCACCAGCTGTGGTCGCATTGTTGCACACCCTTACCTTTCCTCAGCAACACTGACAGATACAATAGGCAGGAATATCTACATTATTTCTGCTTCCAAAAATCTATTGCCCTACACACTACCTGCTATGTACCTTGCCTATGTATGAAGTCTTTTATGAACATTTAACCTTTGCAATTAAATTAGCCTCATTTTCACATGGGATTTTATAGATAAAGCAGCTTTGTTTAGAACCCATAGTAAGGGCAGCTTTTGAACTCATTTTCTGCCTGTTTTTCCTAAATCTTTATCTGACTTAAAGATCTAACTACAGCTGACCATCTACTGGCAACTGTGCAAAGCCATATGGATTTTACTGAGTCACAGACCATGAACAGGTGTGAGCTTCACTGTGGGACAGCTACTGAGTCAGTAGTAGGGACTCGCATTCTGCATGACATCAGGGATGGATTTTTTCATCAAAATCACCTACAGCATGATAGTCACCATCTCAGTCCAATTAATAGCAAAGAATGTGAATTGTGAATTAATACAAAGTGCTGTGCAATGTGCAGTGTAACCTGACTGAATAAATTTAAATTATTTCTCCCCCTCTGCTTTCAGGTTGTAGGTGGGTTTTTTTTGAAACAATAAGATAAAGACTCTCAGAAAGAGCCATATTTTTCAGTTTAGAATGCCTTTATTGCATATTATATGTCTTAATTAGAAAATTAAACATCTAGCTTTAATACTGAAAATAATTTTCCTTTTTGGAAGCTTTTTTGTGTAAATGATGACAATATGTTTACCAAAACTGAACTTATTTTTTTCATTGATATTTTACATCTTTCAGAAGTCTACCATGCACATAACTGCCATGTGCATGCTACAAGTAACAAATGAGTGGCAGCAAACACTCAGATGCTTTTCAGTTTTCCACAGTACAAATTTCTTCTCCACACTCCAGGGAAGACCTATAGAACATTTTAAAGTCACATGGAAAACAAAAAATGGAATCTGTTAAGATTTTTATAAGTTCCTTATTATATCAATAATATGAATGCAAAATTATACTTTGCACTGTGATCTCCCGTAGACTTTATATCCTGAAAGAAGTAGCAAAAGAGCAAATGTGTGAAACATTTTTCAAACATGTACCTAGACATGTTTAATAATGTGTAGTTCCCTTTGTTCATCTGCTGTCAAAGCAAAGATAAATGCAGTATGTAGCTCTTATGTTGAAATTATTGCTATTTTGAAGAGGAAAAGTATTCTTGTCATCTGAATGAAGGTTTTTAGGCATCAACTAATTAGTTGCTCTTTCTATAAGAGAGCAAAAATAGATCTGGATTACCTGCATCAGAGAAAATGAAAGGATAGTATGCAAAATTATGGCTTCCTTACATTAATCTCCTTTCAGATGTTTCATAAGAAATAGTTTCTGTTAAGATCAGGGTGAAGATATGAACTATATAGAGTAAAGTCAGAGATAGGCATTTGTGTGGACAATGTCTGCAGCTGCAGTCTAAAACTAGCTGTTCTATCAGAAAAGTTCCCTGTCAGAGCTACATTAATTTCAAGAGCCACAATAGCCTCCTTCTTCTTCTCATAGACAATATTGTCAATCTTACAACTTTATAGAGGAAATAGTCTTAGTTCAGGAGACAAAATATAACATCATCTTATTCAACTCTGACATATGATCAACTCTATCATCACTATCTAAGCCTATCACATTTTTTCAGTTGAATTTGCATGATGTTTAAATTCATACCTAGAGAGAATACCTCATAATTTTCCATTGCATTCAGGTAGTAATATTGCAGAAAGAACCTTAGTCTATTTCTCCCAAAATTTCTCTGGTTTGTGGTTAATGAATATTACAGTATTAAAAATATTCTTTCTCTTTAAAAAATACAACCTTTTTCATCCTGCCAGCCATATAAACATGAGAAAATTTATTTTAACACCAAAAACTATTAGAGTCAGGTACGAAAGAAAGAAAGAAACAAACCAAAAAAGTGGTCATGATTTTGTTAGAACTGAAACTGTCAGTCTATCATCAGCTGATTAGATCAGTTCAGAAAAAACTTTTTTGATGGTTCAATGACTGAAATGAGGGTCATCTAACCATGGAGCAGGTTGCCCAGAGAGGTTGTAGGGTCTCCATCTTTAAAGATATATAAAACCCGACTGGACATGTTCCTAGGCAAACTGCTGTAGCTGACCAGACCTGAGCCAGGGAGGGTGGACTAGACAACCTAAGCAGATCCCTTCCAACTTCAATGATTCTGTGATTCTGTGTGATTCTGTGAAATGCTTTGGGAATCCAAAATCTGGTGGGTTCAGAATTTTAAGGCACATCATTCTAAAATAATCCTCAGAACCGGATTACTATATCTCATAACATAATAATTAGCATGTAATTAGTCTTATACAAAGTCATGTACTGTCATATGGTTTTTCTACCATGGAGAGAAATGGAAATACTACTTTAATTATCTGAAAACATAGTGTATATCTCTAAAATGCCATGTTAAAGTAATATAGTTCATAGTAAACAAGCCATGTGATGTTAACTTAGAGAAATCCCAATAAATTAAGAAGTTCATTTAATGTTAACTGTGATAACTAAATGTTCATTTAAAAAGTATTAGAGTTTTCAATCTTGCATGCCCCTCAACTTTGATTCATTCGTAGTATTTATGGATGGTCTGGGGTAACACAGACAGTGATCTCCTCACAATTGAAAATAATGACCTAATCCAGTTTTGAAAGATATCATTTTAAGAAAAAAAATGTATGCCATGAATGCTACTTTACTGGATATTTCTTGTTCCAGTGTACAAAACAGATAATCAAAGCTGCTAGTGTATTAGTTCATGCTCTTTAAAAAGAACTACTTGCACTTCTGTGACATTTAGTATATCATTTTGGAAATACATTTTATTATTAAAGCTATTTTAAAGAAAAGATTTCTCATATTGTTGGGTGTCAGTTTAGAAGTACTGGACACTTTCAATGAACCACTAGCTAAAATATGGACCAAATCATAAATCCATACAGAACCTGACTTGAAGATCACAGGTCTTCTGCCTAAAATTGATCAAATTGATTCAGTTGTCAATTTAATTATCCTTCTAAAATACTGAAGCAAAATTATACTGTTTAGTGTGTCTAAAACACAAAACAAGCAATTTCCCATCCTTGCCATGCTGCCACATTTTGTTTTCAAACTTCTACATTAATTGTTTCTATGTTTCAGTTTCAGTTAACTTTTTTATTCTTTTGACACTGTCAGCATTACGCCAATTTTTTTCATTTTCTCTAAATATTTATTGCATTTCATAGCTGGTGTTTAACTGCATGTCTTTTTTTAATTGTGGAAGTATCAACTGTTCAAGAGCTTGAACATTAATGCATTCAATTATTATTTATATAGATAGCAAATAAATTATAGTAAATAACCATAAACATCTGAATTTGAACTTTAAGTGGCAGACCAAAATAATGCAATGTGGGTAATTAAAAATTAGATCTATATATAGACCATTATATACATAGGTATGTCCATATGATTGTAAAGATAAGGAGTGTGTTGAGTATGTGTTATCTTGTTGTCCAATTGTGTGTCAATTTTTCCCAGGTAATGTTTATTATGATTCAACTGCTGAAAGCTCAATAAGGCTAACACTGAAGTAAACAGGAAAAACACCCATTAATTGTTACCAAAGGTTTTGCTGACCCTACAGTGCTATTGGAAACACATCCATTTATCAGGTAAAGATAAGGAGTGTGTTGAGTATGTGTTATCTTGTTGTCCAATTGTGTGTCAATTTTTCCCAGGTAATGTTTATTATGATTCAACTGCTGAAAGCTCAATAAGGCTAACACTGAAGTAAACAGGAAAAACACCCATTAATTGTTACCAAAGGTTTTGCTGACCCTACAGTGCTATTGGAAACACATCCATTTATCAGGATTTTTTGAATAGTTATTATTATATAAACAAGTAATTGACCAATTAGTGTTAGCTAATATGCTACCATTAAACATGCTCACATCTTTCCCAGTACTAACTTGCGATTTTAATTTTATTTTCACTTTTAATTCTTTAAAACTTGACCTACTAAGGAAAAAAAAAAATCATAAAACACTGATACCCAATGTTCTGAATGATATTAAGAGATACTCAGAGCATGTAAAACTTTTCTGCATCCAGTGTAATGCATTTCTACTCATTACCCTGCATCATAAAGATAACATATGGAGGAGCAGTTTTTAAGTACAGATCAGTGAGATGTAAGTGTAAATTCTGCAAAAATCTATTTGTTCATCAGTAAAAGAGAACACTGATCAATCTGTACAAGGCTGCTGGCAGATGTTCAGCATGAAGTTGCTGGATCTAAAATACAGTATAATTGACTTGAGAGTCAGATGGTGGCACAGAGTGAATATGTCTTGTGGCTGTGACCATGATTTCATATTACAGAGTGCTGCTTTACCAGATAAAGAATGGGGGGCTGGTAAGAACTACAGTAATAATACTGCTTTCTTATTTCCCAGTTTATATAAAAAAGCTGTTATAATTAATTTTGCATCATATTTTACACACCACCGTAGCAAATAACATCACTTGTCCTTCATAATCTGTAACTGTTTTCTGTAATTCCTTTGTAAATGAATAAAAATTTACATCAGGAAAATTATTCAACAGAAAAAGAAAAAAAAATATAATAAGAACTTTCATGACTTTTTATACTGTGGTACTAATTATATGTCCTCTTGTTTAATACACAGATACTTTCATAATATACAATCATATTATTATGACTCATTTACCAGTGTTTGTCTTTGGGGTTGGAAGGGTGGGAATTCAACAGAGATATTTTTCATTCTCTATTCATTCTGAAAATTTACATAGAGTATATTTGAAAACCTTACAGTGCCCTCATCTTCTCTGAACTAAGTATTTGTCAAAATAGAAAGTTTTGGAATCTTTCTTGTGCAAAATAATATACACAGATTCAAGTGAAGACTGAATTTACAGTGAAGGCAGACAACATTGCTTTAGATTTATAGTTCAACATCACCCTCTTCTGGCAGCATTCCTGAACTAAAATATTATCAATGGACCATTTTGGAAATTTTACAAGTCTCTTTGTATTGTTTTTAAAATAAGAACATCGCTTTTACTAATGCAAACAATAATCTTAACTTACTGGAGAAGAAGAAAATTAAAACATTTTTGTTTTTTCTTGTGACAACTGTAATCCACCAAAGTTAAACCTCCTAGTATATTTTCACCATGAATTTAAACTATTCTATTTTAGATTCATTTACAGGTCCGTACAAACTTAACCAGCCTTCAGACAGTTCCCAACCCATGTTTAGTTAACACTGTTATATTTTAACCACTTACAAAAATCATTATTTGTTCCCTCTTTTGATTAATCCAGGATACCAAAATGTTAGGGAAAAAGTATCATCAAAGATAAGATCAGAAATTTACTTTAGTTCAAATATAATGTGAAAAAGTGAAGAAAATACCACTGGGAATGCTGGGGAGAATGATAAGTAACATATTTAGCTTACCAACTTGATTTATACATTGATGAGGAATAGCAGTTTTCCTTCTCTCTGTTTACCTTGTAAGCTCTTTGGAACAGCTTCTTATGCACTTACATGTTTCCTATCACAATCAGTTTCCAATACTCTAGGTCTCTGGCAAAATTTCAATAGCTATCTGAAAAAATATACTGTTACTGTAAAAGCAGTAAAATCTATCCAGTCATGACAAGCCAAAGAGAAAAGATGTGGTAAAGGTTGTCTGGAATCAATTCCTGTCAACATCTTAATTTTTAATTTTTCCAAAAATAATAAGCATGTGAATGTGTGAATTGAAAATAGATGACCCCTGGCGTGAACAGCAAGGCTAAATTTGTTTTCAGGGCTCAATATCTTTTTCACAGCAACCAAATGACAAGCCTTTGACTGAATTGGAGCTTGATATTAAAATCAGAAATTACTGTCACTCTCTCTAAAATGTTAAGTAATAATCATATTTCATTAAATAATGTATATGTTGGAATATATATACATATCTGTATGCAACTATCTGGCACAGTTTAGAATATTTTCATGTTTTGGCCCTATTTAAATAATTGGAAATTTTGCCATTCACTTCACTGACTCAGCAGTTTCCTTTGGCAAATGTAAATATGCGTGCTTCTGCTTATCTCTTTCATATCTGATTTTTGGTGATCTGTTCATATATATATATATTTTTTTTTTTTTTTTACTTGCATTTCTGCAGATTAAATAACAAAACTGAAATATTAAAACCCGCCCACCTAGGAATGAGCATGACGATGAAAATTAGAGTTGACTACAATTAAAGCAATCTCTGTGATTATTCTCTGTATTTATTTTTACATTTAGCAACAAAGGTATGGAAGCATGTTTCTGCCTTGTGTGTCAACAGTGGAGTGGGAAAAATGAGCTCAAATGTTATCAATAGTTAATTATACCTGTGGTTGCGAAAGATGACCACCCAAAGAGAGAAATGATCATATATAAATAACAAGTTCATTTAACTAATCTGAAAAAACAACAATAAAACAAGACCATGAATCTTTTCTGCATTCCCTGTAGCCTTAGAATGAAACCTTCCCTCCAATTTTTTTTAAACTATCAGTTTACAGTTTTCCTGGTCAGGGACAGTAAAATCTAAATTGCTTGAATTCATGGAAGAGAACCAGGTTTTGTGTACCTGAATCAGAAAGTTCTTTCATTGCTTCTATTAGGCTTGTTGGCTTATTAGGGAGCAAGATTATCTGCAAGGTGGTAGTTGCTTCAATGAAAAGTGCCCATGTAGATGGATTAGGATATTAGGTTTCAAAAGAAGGAGGGAATTACTCACAGTCAACATTTAGTGACACCATATACAATTACTTTTTTCTTTGTTTTTGATTTTAAAATAGCACTTTTAGTTTAAAGAAAAGTGCATTTGGGTTTGTAGTTTTTTCTTCGGAGTGATACACCTGTGTATCTTTTGCATTCCTTTTTCCACTGAAACTTCCATCCAATGTTAGCTACAAGTTCTTGCACTATAAAGGAGGTTTCCAGTGTTGAGGAAAAGGATATCTAAAGTAATCCAGTGATTAGACAGTGGGTTCAAGATTTTCATGAGGAAAAACAGAATAGGAGATAGAGAAGGATAATCGTAGAATCATAGAATCATTAAGGTTGGAAAAGACCTCTAAGATCATCAAGTCCAACTGTCAACCCAACACCACCATGCCCACTGAACCATGTCCCTAAGTGCCTCATCTACACGTCTTTTAAATACCTCCAGGGATGGGGACTCCACCACTTCCCTGGGCAGCCTCTTCCAATGTTTCACCACTCTTTCAGTAAAGAAATTTTTCCTCATGTCCAATCTAAACTTCCCCTGGCGCAACTTGAGGCCATTTCCTCTCGTCCTAATAATCAGGCATCTTTTCTGGTCCTGTAGTTTTTAACAATGACCTTTTTGCAGATAAGAAGCCCATGAAACTTTTGATGATATTTCTACATACTTCACTGAAAAAAATCTAATTGGGCTTTGGATGATTTACAAGTTCAACCTATTGGAAGAATGTGGAGTTTGCATCTTTAAAGACTGCTTCAGCCTAAACCTTGATCAAGATATCCCACAAATTAACAGATTTCATTTCATACTTCCAATATAGGAATAATCAATAAAACATGGTAAACCACTGGTTATGGAAAAACCTCAAAGCCAGATAAATGGTTATTATGTACTTTTGAATATCTATGAACTATTAAATCATTGAGATGTTGTGAAATGTTGGTAAATGACATGATGCAATATTACAACAGCATAAATTATAAAATATGACTTGGCTGTTGAAGTATAAAACTAAGAGTTACAACCTTTCAAATGCATTGTGTTTATCCTCCAGTAAGAAAGACTTTGTGAAACACAAACCTGTCTTAAGTCATTCATTATCACTGATTTAATCTTTTCCAAACTGTTCCTATTTCATTATATTGTAAATGTCAACATTTCATAAAAGTTCTTCAGTTATTAGCCTTTGACAACATTTTAGCTCTTCTCTTTCCAATAATAAATAATAACAGTAACAAATAAATACAACAGTAGATTAATGGTACGTTAAGTGTTATGCTTTATTTTAAATATCCTGTTATACCTGCTCTGGCTGAATAATCTGAGTTCAGGCTAATTCACCAAGAATATTCCTTCCTTTTTCTATTTTTAGTTGACTGTGGTGTACGTTTTCTTATATTTGCTAGAAACTAATCAAGCACATTAGATATTTAGATTTGTTGTAATAATCTGTACACATCTTGAATTATTTGAAAGTTGAAACATTACATAAGCAGATGCCATCATATATGAAACAGAATTATTTTATTTCCATTAATGAACACGTGTTTATTCAATTTAGAATGTGGATGAACAAAATTATTCTTGCTGTCTTAGTTTTTTGATCAGCTATGTGTTCTCAGACTAAAACATATAGAAGATATTTAATTAGATGGTGTCTATCCTAGTAAATTTGTTTTCCTTATGACTCTGGTTTTTTTCTTTGGGCTTCAGAACTTTGAGTCCACAAGCATTGTTGTTTTTTTTGTCTTGACTGCAACATGATCTGGTCCGTGCTGTAGTAGCTGTGGTATCTTCATTCAGAACATGCATTCTTCTATTTCTTCACTTCTAATTCTGGGGAAAGCATTCAGAATCACCGTAAGCAGAACAGTGATCTCAATTTATTCATTCTACAGTGTGGTTACCAGCTGGTGGTCTTGAGGACCGCATGGTCTCTTTCATTCTTACCTTGCTGTTACTTCTTGTAAACTTGATAACTATTTTTTCAGTGTGTGAAAAAATTACTTCACAGGGAAATGATAAACAGAAGCAAGACTCCTTCAAATTAGTCAGCATCCTGAAATTTATCCTATGTCTGTTTTTAAAAATTGTAAAAGCACATACATATTTATTTAAGAGGTATTTTCCCCCCTAGAACTCTTGTAGATATCATAATGTATATTCCCATATTGACCTACAGACTCCATTATACTCTCAGGGTCCTGAGGGCACCATTAAGTGTTACTGGCTTTGGCCAGCCTCACCTGAAACCCCCTGCCTGTGGACCCAGGAGCTCCATTTCAGCTCAGGCCTGGGCACCCAGTGCTGACCTGGGCTATGTTGTAGGTGTGCCTCTAAACAGCTCTGTCCCCTGATGTTCCTGACTTGCTGATGGACTTCTTGGGTTGACTTCAGCTGTGAATTTTCACTTTGTGTTTGTCTAAGGATCTTTGGATTGTTGATGAGACCTGTTGCTGACATCAGCCCTGCATGGCTCACCCTGCTCTGTGGTTGTGGGGCTGCACCCCATCAGTAAGGACAGGGCCTGCATTGAGATCATCTTGGCTCCATGCTTATCCTCCTTGGGAGTAGGCCCATTCCTTATGCTCCCTGACAGATGCTGCCAGGTCATGTAGTCATGGAACCACTGAGGTGGAAAGGGAGTCCAACCTACTATTTTGATCCAAAACAGGGTCAACTCTGAGGTCAGATGAGGATACTCAGGGCTTTATCCAGTCAGGTCTTGAAAACCTTCCATTTTGGAGATTGTGCAGCCTCTCTGGGAAACCTGTTCCAGTGTGTAATTATCCTCATAGTGATGGATTTTCTTCTTTATATCCAGTTAAAACCTCACTTTTTAAAATTTATTTCTGTTTCTCAACCTCCCACCATGTCCTTCTAGTAAAAGCCTGGCTCTGTCTCCTTGCTGACCTCTCCATAGGTATGACCAGGAAGGGGGTACAGGCTGTTGTTAGGTCTTACCACAGCCATCTCTTCTCCAAGCTGAACAAACCGCAATGCCTCAGTGTGTCCTCACAGGGCAAGTGCTCCAGCCCCGACCATTCTGGTGGTCTTCAACTAGACTCCTTCCGGGTGATCAAAGCCTTTCTTTGTACTGTGAGCCCCAAACTGGACATAGTATTATATATGTGGTCTAATCATCTTCAAGTAAAGGGGAACAATCATTTCTCCTGATCTACTGGCTAAGCTCTTGTTAATACAGCCCAGTAAGCAGATAGCCATCATCACTACCAAAGCATGCTGATGACTCCAGTTAACCTCCTCTTCTCCAGGTCTTTTTTCAACAGTTGTTCTCCAACCAGCCAGTCAGTTGCCAGCCTGTATTGTTGCAAGGGATTAGTCCAATCCGGATGCAGGACCATGCATTTTTCTTTGCTGAATTTCATGAGGTTGCTGTCTGCCCATTCCCCCAGCCTGCCAAAGACCCTGAGAATGGCAGCCCCCCCCCAGTCTGCAACTGTATTGTCTGGTCCTTCTCAGTCCGGTGCCCACAAACTTGATGAGAATGCATTCCATAAAGTCTCCCAGGTAATTGATAAAGATATTACACATGACAGGTCCCATGATAGACCCTGAGTATATTGCAATAATAACTTCCCTTTTCTGTTTGTCATGGTTCTCTGAATGTAGCTCAGTATGTTTGCATTAGTGGCAATTAGACAACCCTGTTGGCTTATTCAGTCTGCTGCTGAATCCCACATCATTTTCATTGGGGCTGCTACTTGGCTAGCTGTTTCTCAACCTCTGCCAAAGGTAGGATAAGCACCTGGTTACTCCTTTCCAGGTGCAGACCTTTGGACTTCTTCTTTTCAAACTTTAGGAGGTTTCTGTTGCTCAAGTTCCTCTGGATTTAACTCTACTTTTCAACATGTTTAACTCTTCTGCAGTCCTACCTTTATTACTATCTGCAAATATGCTGAAGGCACATTCTGTCTCACCATCCAGGTTGCTGATACTATTGAACAATATGTAATCCACCAGACAATTCTGGGACATTCTGGTTGTAACAGCCAATAACTGGACCTCAACATCCTGATCACTGCCCTTTGCCCTGAGTACAAAGCTATTTTTATACTAATTTATCCAGTCCATGCTTCCTCAGCTTACAAATAAGAATGTTGAGGAAGATGGTGTCACAGACCTTACCAAGTCAAGTATATCCATCACTGTCCCATCATTCATATAGCCAGTCATTTCATCATAGAAGTCAATGGGGTTGGTCAAACAATTATTATCATTAGTCCAGTTGTAATAAAACTGATTAATAATATTTGTTTGACCAACCTCATTGCCTTCTATGATGAAATGACAGCTGTATGGATTATGAGACAGTGGTGAATGCAAACAGTACAAGTTTTATTGTAACTGGGCTAGCTAGACCAAGTTATCTAATTATTACAGAAAAAGTTTAAATTAGTTATTAAAAACCTAACCAGTATCTTTTCCTTTTTTTCTGCTGCTGAGCTCATCCTTCCAGCATTTCTCTTTTTCTTAAGGTCATTGGCTTCATTCTTGCTCAAGAAAGGTTAAGATGCATCATTAGTGTCCTGAATTGTTCACCGGAAAGAGTTGAGGCTGATGTCAATGGCCCCTTCCTCCTTTGACTTTTCTCTGCTTGGGGTTATTTTTATGTTTTCTTAGCACAAAAAGTACTTGCTCTGCTTACTTGCTCTTTAGCCAGTGGTTGCTGTGTGATGTTTGAACATCTTCAATGGCTAGCTGTTAGTTAAAGTTACACAATAGTTTCCTCAGGCACAATTAACATAAAGGGTTAATATTTGTTATTCAGTGACCATATAGATTTGTCTGACCTTTACTATATAATACGGTATTCATCAAGCTAATCTAGAACTAGTTAGACAACAGTCCACAGTCCACTAACTGCTACACAATTGCTGTCACAGCTAAAACAAACTAAAACTAGCTCAGGCTAAGACAAGCTCAGATAAATCCTGAGACCCTGCAGTGTCAAGTAAATACAGATTTTTAGTAGAAATGGCAAAGTCATATTCACCTGGCATCTTTAGAAATTAATTCCAAAAAGTTGTTCTCCATAATGTTTACACAGACTGAGGTGCAGCTGACTGTCTTACAGTTCCCCAGGTACTCCTTCTCACCCTTGTTAAAGATAAACATAACATTTGCTCTTTTTTCCATTCAGGAATCTTCCCCCAGTCACCACAGTTTTCCATATTTTGTATTGTTTTTGCAATCACATCAGCTTGCTCTTTCAGTACCCGTGGATGAATCCCATCCAGCCTCGTGGATTTGAATACACCCAGCTAATCTAAGTTCCAGCCCAGGAAACAGAATTTTTGCTTCAGCTAATAGAAGTCCATACACTTTCTAATTAACTGACAGTGTACAGTACCAGGACTTGTGTAGGCTTGCCTTGGCTTGAGATTGTTTAGATTCTTTTTACAATTGTCTAATGGAAAAGTTTGCCAGGGAAAATGTGAGTCCCTTTAACGGACGAGGGAGACAACCAAGATGATCCACTTAGGATAGGCTTAAGTGCTCAGTGCTTTTTTTCATCATTCTTCACAACCTAAGCCTGTGTATACCTGAACAGTTTGGGTAAAAAAGGGGACGTGAACAGTGGGGGAAGTGTGGTTCTGTTCTGGTGGCCAACCCAGTCTATATGTCCTTGTGGTAAAGGGAACAGCCAACAGTGGGGGGCAATAAGACAGGGGCTACTTTGTTGCACTCAAATCTTGTTGCTGCTTGGGGCTGTTTTATTAGTTAATTTCCTTCTCTGTTTCCTTCTCATCACCTCCCAGTGGAAGCGTGAAAGACTGAGCTTCCCTCAGTCTCATGTAACGTAAAGTCTATTGCTTGTTACACCATGACTACCTAGGTTTGTCAGACCTGTACTATAATAGTATATACAGAGCCTAAGCTAAAATAGGTCGCAATAGTTATTGGATGACATGAGTCACCTTAGGATTAGACAATTGTTAGGAGAAGCTTGACATTGTTCTCTAAAATGCTTGCAAAGAAGCAAATCAATTTAATATTTTTTCTGCCTGTCCATTTGTTGTTATAACAGCTTAGGTAGAAAAAGACCCATGCTATTGAACCAATACACATTTGATAAATAATGGAAGAGTTCCTGTAACTAGAGTGATATATTTAGTGCAAGGAGAAAAGTTTTAGCTCACCTATTTTGCTCTAGTAAACTGATCTAATTATAATGAAAAGAAGGTGTACACATTTCACTAATTACACCAGGAAATCTTTTAACTATTCTACAGTGTTTTCCTTGGAAATGAAATGAGGTACACATTGTTCTCATCCAAATCAATCTGATTATAATTTTGCACATTAGCTCTCAAAATGAAAGTTGGGTATGAAAAAAAAAAAAAAAAAATCCTTCTTTAAGTAATAGAGAGAGTCCTAGGCTATTCCTGTTAAAGTGGGATCATATGATAGAATACATGCATCTTGAATATAGTCAAACTGAAACTGAAATAAACTGGAATATTCAAGGTCTTGGATAAATGCATGGGACACATTTTTGTTATGCGGCTCTTTGGTTCTACTCACGTAGCCACAACAGGCATGCAATGACCAGAGACAATTTCATGATTTTTGTAAAGTATTGGTGACAATTTTAAACCTCACCATTTATCCTAGAATATAGATCTGTAACTACAATGACCATTTAAAAAGCCCTAGCATTAATTTCACATAAGCTCTTTTACTTTCAACACCGAAGAGAAAATTCCTTTGACAGGATCTGCTATGAAAAGCTAGCTGCTCTCTTTCAACTTTTGTGCTTGTGGAAAATTAGGCACATATTGATTCAGATTTTCTGGGTGATGTGCAGTAACACGATGTGCCATTCTATATCAAGATGCCTTGTTACAAAGGGGCTGGTAATTTGAATTCATTCATCCATCACAACAAAACTCATTTGATTATCATTTTGGGTCAGTAGATCTGTCCATTAAATGGATGTTATAGACTAGCATTTGGTTAGTAAAAGCAGTTCTGCTATAAAGTTTGACCCATGAACCTCAGAAATATAACAGAGGTGCATAATGAAACTACAGCCTGAAAAAAGGGGCACAATTTTTAACATCACTATAAAATATATCAATTACCTTGTGGTGATCAAACCATTACTATTTGCAGTCACACATCTCTGGATGACATGGGAAACTCAAGAGTTTGAATTTATTGTGTTGTATTCCTGGTAAAGGTTGACTTTTTAATGATGAAGACTGTAAACCATGAGGAATTAATAACGATCCCACTTTTTGTGATAATTTTTTTCTCCAGAGAAACTGAAGCACACACAGAAGAGTAAAACAATGGCTCTAGATAACCTAATGAAAGTTAAGAGTTTAGAACAATGCTCAGTGGCATAATATATGTCACAATATACTCCCACTTAAATTAGATGCTTCAGGGTGAGGTTGTGTTCATTCCAGAACCTGCATTTCCATTTAAACAGGAGCATCTTGATCATTTTGTATATGTGTGAAAAAATGACTTTATTGCTTGAATTACATTAAATCTTATCCCTGACAGTTGTATTTAGTGTAAGGACCTAGACTAGTGTAATCATAATAGCTCTTTTTCCCATTCACCTTTCTGTATATGTATATACATATATATATACACATCTGTATGTATATGTACATGTATTCATGTAACTGCCTTCTTCAGTGCCTTCAGAGTGGGATAATTTTTTGAATCCACTGGAACTACAACCAATTTTAACAGAGAGATGGGAACATCAAGGACAATAATGTTCTATAACTTTCATCAGAATAAATACCTGGGTGGGGAGGATAGATGTTATTTGTGTACACATGAAGGAAAAATTACAGAGGAAGCCCAATCTGTATTATAAACTAGAATTGAAATAGGAGTTATAAGACCACACTATGCATTATTATCTATGAGTATGGAATTACTTGCTTCACCAAAAATAATAATAAAAAAAAGCTTAAACAAAATTTATTCTTAGAAAATTAAATTAAAAAGAAAGAAAAAGTATACAGTACAGTATGCAACACAGAGCTTAAGATTCCTGCCTTTGACTATGCTCAAGTGAATTAAGTATCTCAAATCCCACTGCAGCAACAGGCTGGGACTGTCAGCAGAACCTAGAGGGCTGTTAATTCACTCTGAAATCATAAAACAGAGTTGGGCTGGGCTCAGTTGCCTGGATAGTCAGTCCCGTGTTTGACGTATCCTAGAGTGCCTAAAACATCTGCACATGTGTAAGAAGAGGACTTATGGGAGATCTGCACCCTGCAAGAACAGCAACTGGAGCCAAGTGGCAATCCCAAGAGCATCTCAAAAGCACTGATTTTGAGACAGCTGAAGTGAGGTCCTGCATTTCATTAGCTGTAAAGCTGCATAGCTTTCCAGATTTTATTGACTGATGAAATCATGTAGAACAGCAATATGGTATGCTTGTTGCTAGTAACATGCCATAAGCTTTGTACCAAGTTTGCAAGGTTTCAGGTTTGTCAGGCCTGCTCTTTCTGAACTTTGTTGGCCTGCTTGCAGCTTTGTTTTACCTAATTTAGCTGTGACAGCAATTTCTCTAATTGACCAGATGCCCAGGGCTAATTTGTTCTACTTTTGTGTATCTCTGTGATAGAAACATAGTTCTGTACAGATAGTAGCAACAAGCAGTTTCTCTATGTAGAATGAGATATTAATGACTCATTAGTGCAGAGAAAGGCAGGCCTGGTGTGGTGGCAGAGGCCTTCAGAAGTAGAGACACGTGATGTGGTGTAGAGTAGTTCAGGCACATGATGGGGCGCAGGCTTGGCACTGGAGACCCCACAGCTATTAACAAGTCACCCATGTTCAGTTAAAGAAATGCAGACCAGGAGTTGGAAAAAACTAGTTTTAGGAGTAACAAAGAGAACAAAGCAATAATATGCAAGATAGGTAGGAGGTACTACAGAGTATATTTGGAAGTAATACAGAACTGAACAATGAGAAAAGAGCAAAGATGTAAAAGTGTGTTAGCAAACATGTAAGAATGATCCTAACTGGATCCTAGAGAAAGGAGTAAGGAACCATCAACATGAACATCATATTCTTCTTGACAAAGGACTCCAGAGGATGAAAACTGTAATGCCCTCCCACATACCACCTGAAGGAAGCCACCAACCTTAGGACTCAAAGGAGCAGAAGAAGGGTGAGCATAACACCAGGAAGAGGGATATAAAAGAAGTGTGTTTGTAACAGTTGTAACTGAATTATTATTCATTATTCTTCCGCAACAATTAGATGTGGACTAATACTGATTAGACTCTTAAGATTTTATTTGTATTAACAATAAATTCTTGATTGTATGTTTCTGAAAGCTGCACTTCCTTTTTACCCGTAAACAAGATTTTGAATGTAATACTGGGGCTGGTCCTGTTGCTTGCATAGATGTACATGGCCACCCAGCATATCCTTTGTGGGCTCCAGGTGCCTTCCAAAAGTTGCAGCTCTCTTGTAGCTTGACCATCATAGCTGTCAAACCCATCCGGATTTCTCAGATAGTCTAAGTTGTCTCATACAACATTAACAGTCTGCCTTTAGGTAACTGCATTGAATCCTAGCTCTCCACTTAGTATTGAAATGGGGGCTAGACAACTATATTTTAATGTTTTAATCCCTGAGCTGAATTTCAGCCAACAAATGACTATTTAGCTCTGTATAACTGAGTATTATAGCACTGCAGAAAAATATTCACACGTTTACTATTGCAAAACACCTTTTAGCATTGTCTCATATATTTTTCTAGACACTTTATAAAATACATCAGTGAGCTAATAGAAGATAACTAAGTGCATTTTTAAATGTAATTAAAAGGTTGCTTTCTTCCCGATCTAGCACCTGAGAAAATTTATCTAGCCAACAAGACCACAATGGTAAGTATTTAGGCATTTGGGAGTTAATAGGAGAGGAAAACCCTGTATGCTAGGTTCTTAAAAATACCAATACTCACTGTATTACCTTGGCAAATTTTAAATGAACTGAACATCAGTTTCTAGATATTTAGCTTTTGTAAGATTAATTGTATTTATACACAGTAAAATAATCTTAAGATATTTGGAAGAATATGCTTTATAAATGCAATTAGTATGGATAAATTCTGTTAACAAGCTATGAAATAAGCCATATATAAAATATTCAATTTAAACCACTGTATTTTATTTCAGTAAGTATATCAATCTGAAACAATACTTTTTTTTTTTTCTCCCCTAGGACATCATGAAATATTACTTTCCCTTTTTCCTAATTAGTATTACTTTTTCTTTTCACAATTACTTTATCATGCTCATATTTTTTTCTTCTCACTATCTTGTTCCATTACTGATTGTATGTCTCATCAGTAATTTTGCAATTATTTTAAGTTATATTCTTAGTAATTATTTTAAAGTATTTTGACTCACGTTAATGAATTGTATTCAAATGAATGTTTGAACTTGAATCTGTCTTTCGTTCCTTTGGAGTCTGTAGCTGGCTCAGGAATTCATTACCAGTCCAAAATTATTAACTTGTCACAAAAACAGTACTTCCAGAAGGAATTAGGCTTAATGTATTTAAAAAGCTATCTACCTCTGCCCTCTAGTGGTCATGTCTTTTCTCATTCACATCTTAAGAGGTAAAAAAACCTATGCAACACAACTTGAGAAATAAAATCCTTATTGATTTTAGCTTATTTCGTCTTAGCTTACAAAATGCAGTCAACTTTTCTGTAGGAACGGGTTTTGTGCAACATGTCTTTAGACTCATGCTTTCAAAATGAAAACAAACCCTTTGTAAACATTCAAATAAGGTTATTTATCACATCCGGTATGATATACAGTAAGTTACAATTATGTTGCACTGCAGTTTCACTGAATCGTTTTAAGGGTTTTTCAGTTTTGAAGCACTGCAGCATGGGACATCATGCCCCAACTCATTCAGAACAATTTGCTTGAAATGCCTACATTTTTTTTCCTTAAAACAAACTCTAGAAAAGAAGGAAAAAAAAAAGAAAAAGAAATGAAGACAAAACCCAAACAACAAAATACCAAAACATTGTACTATAGTAATTATTTTATTATAACAAATAGAATAACAATGATTTATAAGTTAAGCCTGTATAATTTGTTCTTTAAAAGAAACCAATTCCAAGCTACTAGCTTAACATTAGTGAGACTCTTCCTTACCTGCAGAGTCCTTTCTGGTGGGTTCTTGCTCCTAGGCTTGATGTCAACAAAAAAACCCACTTCCTGGCTGGCAGCCAACTCTCAAAATCCCCTTTTGGCCCTAGGAAGTTTTCCTTTCCCACACCACAGAGGCCTGTCTGACAGTTCCATTAATCCTCTCAGCATCCCTGTTTGGGATGCAGGTGGCAGCCTCATCTGCTGCATGCCTGTTAATTCTGTCTGCTCCACACTGTTGACTCTTGAACCTTCTTTTCAAGTTCAGTTGCTCCCAATAGAAAGGGGCAGTCTCCCCCATTTGGCAAGGCTTACCTGACTCTTACTTGGTCCCTGTACGCCATAAGAAGAACGGGCAGGGAAGATGACCAGCCTGGCTGAACGGGGAGCTCTTGCTGGGACTCAGGAAAAAAAGGGAGTTTACCACTTGTGGAAGAAGGGGCAGGCGACTCAAGAACAGTACAGGGATCTCGTTAGGTCGTGCAGAGAAGAAATGAGAAAGGCAAAAGCCCAGCTAGAATGCAATCTGGCCGCTGTCGTTAAAGACAACAAAAAATGTTTTTACAAATATATTAATGACAAGAAGAGAGCCAAGGAGAATCTCCATCCTTTATTGGATGCAGGGGGGAACATTGTCACCGAGGATGAGGAAAAGGCTGAGGTACTCAATGCCTTCTTTGCCTCAGTCTTTAACAGGCAGACCAGTTATCCTCAGGGTACTCGGCCCCCCGAGCTGGAAGACGGGGACGGCGAGCAGGATGAACCC
>NW_008795138.1:5827929-5829032 GCF_000699145.1 Aptenodytes forsteri | reverse complement strand
AAAAGACGAGTAGATGAGGCGCTTAGGGACATGGTTTAGTGGGCATGGTGGTGTTGGGTTGATGGTTGGACTCGATGATCTTAGAGGTCTTTTCCAACCTTAATGATTCTATGATTCTATGATTTAAAGGAGCACAGAATCATAAAATATTTCCAGCTGGAAGGGAGCTCTAGAGACCATCATTCCAAACCCCACTAAAAGCAGGCCCTATTTCAAATCTGGATGCTGTTGTTTAGGGACTTGTCCTGTCAACCTTTTAATATCTCCAGGGATGAAGACTTCACAGCCTCTCCAGGCAGCCTGTTACAGTGTTTGACTGCTTTCATTGCAAAGACTCTTTTTGCTAGTATCTTATTGGAACTTTTTGTGTTTCAGTTTGTGCTTTTTTCTCTTGTCCTATCACTGAATATTTCGGAGGAGTTTGTCTCCACTTGCTTTTTATCTTCTTACCAGGTAACTGACAGAAGCAACACAATCCTCCCCTGAGCCATCTCTTTGGGTTGAGCAAATCCACCTCCCATCAGCCTCTCCTCCTAGTTCATGAGCTCCAGCCCCCTGCGCATCTTGGTAGCCCTTTGCTGGACTCACTCCAGTATTTCAATGTCTTTCTTCTGTGGATCCCCAAACTGGACAGTGTTCCAGACATTTCTCACATATGCAGAAGAAAGGGGAATGATCTCTTCCCTTAACCTGCTAGTTACATTCTTAGTAATACAGCTCCGGATGCTATTGACCTTCACCATTACAAGGGCATAGTTTTGACATGCATAAACCCTGACTTCTACAAAACTGTTTTCCATTCAGTCTTCAGTGTCTTCAAGAATCTCCTGCACAGCTTGTACCCAGCCACATTGCCCTTCAGAAAATACTGGTGTGGTTCACGTTCTCCATCCAAACCCGGCCTTGTAATCTTGATGCATTTCTATGTTGGCTTCATCCCTTCTTGATCAGGCATTATATAACAGACACCTGACTATGACATTGTCCTGGTTTCAGCAGGGATAGAGTTAATTTCCTGCCTAGTAGCTGGTACAGTGCTGTGTTTTGGACTTAGGATGAGAACAATGTTGATAACACACCGATGTTTTAGTTGTTGCTAGGTA
>NW_008795138.1:5820645-5827520 GCF_000699145.1 Aptenodytes forsteri | reverse complement strand
ATCCCTTTCGGGGGAGGGGGGCATTGACAAAGTGATTGGAAAAGGGGGAGGAGTGGGCGAGCGGCTGTGTGGTACTCAGTTGCTGACTGAGGTTAAACCACAACAGACATCACTCCTTTTGTCTCCCTTCTTATTCTCACCTAAAAAGCTCTTAGCTAGTTAACCAGTCATTCCCAAGCAGAGCTCTGTGTATTTGAGCCTCTCCTGAGTTCAAAATGCAACTCCTGTGCTCCCCTTCCTGACCTGTCTTTTTTGAAGGACCTGGACCCACCACAGCTCTGCAGTCATGCAACCTATGCTACCACATCTCTGTAATCTCAGTGGGATCATACCTTTAACATCACCCAAAGACTCTCAAATTCCTCCTGTCTATTTCCCATGGTGCACGTGTTTGTATACAGTCAGTCAAGGTGGGTTCCCAGTCACACTGCTTTCTCAATGGAAATGAGAGAGCCTCCCTTAACATACCTCCTCACTACTCTCTGGGCTTTGTATAACTTCCCTCCTAGTTTGAAGCCCTACATAATAGGTTGCGCAAAGATACCCACTTTCAAAGGTAGATCCTGTATTTCCTCAGCTGTTCCTATTCCTCAAAGAGGGTCCTGGGGCCAAAACGACTGGCACATGACACCAATGGTCCAATCAGATGTTGACTGGCAGACTGCAGCTGCACCTACTTGATTCTTTTCCATTGTCTGGCAGAAGCAAGGACACCACCACATGAGCTACAATGCCTTCCTTCCTTACAACCAGAGCCCTGTACTCATACATGGTATGCTCAACGTTTACTTTGGTGGTATCGTTGGTGCTTACATGGATGAACAGCAAGAGGTACTCGTCCAAGGCCTCAGAAGTTTCTCCACACATCCTGGATAGAAGACCCTGAGAAACAGAAAAACCTGTTAGACAGCTGAGCTGGTGAGCAGATGTTTCCTTCACCATCACCCCACCCTCACCCTGCCAGAAGGATTTTTTCAAACAATAACACAGACTGCTCTGTCTTTGTGTCAGTGCATGGATCATACTTGGCTGCCTGAGATGCCTTTCTTGGTGGGAGTTGTTCCCTCTCATCTGTTACCAGAGCTGAGTTCCTCTTCTATAAGAACACATCCACAAAAGGAGAAAAACTTTCTTCCTGCTGCCAGAAGAGCTAGGCTTTCAGCCTGCCCTAACCTTGTAGTCTCCAAGCTTTACTGATTCAAGTACAGCGTCAGCTCTCCTTCCCTAGCAAAGCAGGGCTGAGGCTGTTGCACTTTCAGGGTGTTTGTGAAGAACTCATCAATCTTCTTTCTGTTCAGCCCCACTCTGACGTTTTGCAGACTATTCAGCGCTTCCTGCAGCCCCTTCACTGAGTGACTCAGTGTCTAGCTGGAGTTCACCCGCATGAGGGTGGGGGTCACAACCACCCCAGCCCAGTCGCAGGGAGGAGTCCAGCATTCCCTGCAACCTAGCACTGGAAAACCGTGTCCCCACAGGACTCAGCAGGGTAAAGCCTTCTGGTCAATGCCACCCAGGACTGTGTCTTGTGGTGTGTTACCACTATGATTGTACCAAACTTGGCAATCCCATTACATCTCAAGCAGCGCCTTCAGGACCCCTGCCTTCACAAGTTGACTGCCAAATCCCTTTTTGCTGCCCATGGTTGATGTCATTCCTAGCAACAATTAAATAAACACTCCATGGCTGCATAGGAGCTCCCCATGCAGAAAGGACTTGAAGGTGTAAGTCCTCCTTAATCAAGAAAGAGCAAACAGATGCAGAAGCCTACTTCTTCAAACAACAAATAGGTGCTGTGCTAACTATACACTTCCTGTTTGCCAGCCCTGTTTGGCCTTCTCAATATAATGTAATTGGGGGAGGGGGGGAGGAGGAAAACACTCTATTGTGCAACAGTCAGTTTAATTTTTGCAATATGTGGTGTTTTATTTGTATGACACTATGTATATTATATTGCTCTAAAAAGGCAACAGACAAGAAATCTCCCAGGTGTGCAGCACAACAAATATTTAAATACTGCTGCAAATAGTGGTCAAAGCATGAGAAAGAAAGAATTCCTAGGAACCAGAAGGGACTGCCTAAAATCCAAAGTAGGAAAAAGAAACTGAGTTTCTAGGCTGAAATCAAGCTAAGAGCAAAGGATCAGCCTGTGAGGACACAAAAGGCAAAACATTCTTTTTGGTTTATTCTTGTCTCCTCTGAGTTTCCTCTACTTTTTAAAGTTACTTGTTCTACTATACACTAAAATACAGCTTTTTCTAAAGCACTTTTTGTCTTTTGAGGGTGCTTATCAAAACAACAACAACAAATTTTTGGCAGATACCTTTTAAAAGTCTGGTCAAGTTAGCTTCATACCATAACTCTCCTAGCATTTTGGACTTGTTTCAATAACAGGAGTAATGAGCATTGTGTTTCAAATATGGCCTTATAAAGTAAATTCTGTACTTCAGGTATGCAGGTTAGCTCTTTCTCAACTCATGTCAGCAAAAAGCTCCCCGTTGGTGACGACAGGCTACTCTCCATCACGGCAGCTGTTTATTATATCCTAATTAAACTTTGTTCAGTGAAAATTTTAATCTATAGTTCTCAATCAGTTTCTGTCACTTGTCTACATTTTAGGAGACCTTCCCTGAGGAGATCCAGACATTCCCATGTGGTGTCAGTATTCATTTTATTTGTAAGCTTTAGCATCAGCTCAATATTTTGACAGTAAGAATTTTTGATGCCCTGCACTGCTTTTCAGCACTTTCATTTCTGTGATCTAACAGCATACTGGGGTTTTTTAAACAATGTCAGACGACTTTCAGACTGTTTTTCTCATGGCTGCCTGATCTGCATTCCTGGTACACGGTTCCTAGGTTTGCAGCTTGGCACACCTTTTTATGTTTGGCTCATGCACACCTTGTTAATAACATGTTTTCTCCTTCCAAATGGTAACAGAAGGGCAATTCTAACACCACCATGCCTTGTTCTGTCACTAATACAGAGAAGGGGTGGTCAAACAGTGGTGTAGCAGAAGACTACTGCACCACTACTGGAACAGTATCAGCAGTTATTTACTGCTGATTTATATAGTGTAAAATGTAACTATTTTTTCTTCTTCACCTTTTTATTACCGTTACAGGAATGCAGTGATGTGTTGGCTTTTGTATGCACTCCAGATCTTATCACTTACTTTCTTCCTCACTGTTCTTCAGCTGACTGAATGAACCAAGGTCCCTCTCAGGAATTTGATGCAAGAGTTATACAAGGGTAATAGAAATGGGGTTTTAATATGTGGGATTTTTTTTAAAGACTGCAGTTCCTGTAAACTTCATCTCAAGCTACTTTTCATATGTCTTTGATCCAGAGAGGAATATGGATGTTAACACACACTTAGTCACCTTGACTATTCACTCTTGCTCTTCTGCAAGACTCAAAGCTTGAAGAACTGTCCCTAAAGGCTTCTTTGCACCCAGCTCATATAAAGTAAGATTCTTGATGAAATTATATGTTTTTCTATTTCTTCTAAGACCAGTTAAAATACAAAATATAAAAATATTTTATATTTTAAACTGGTACCCTCATGTTCTTCAGTATCTGTGAAATGGGACTTTACAAGCTACATTTGCAGTGATAGGGGATTTTCCTCTCTATAGGACCTCTCTTCATTTTGCCAAGTATTCCAGATTGGTTTGCTTCTACACTGCCAGATTGCTCTCTCTGGGATGGACTGGCTGTTTCCACTGTACGTAGCACTTGACACAGGTCTTCTCTGGGTCCCACATGGTACGTCTGTGAAATTTATAATAATGTATTATTACACTTGGTTTGGGGAGGAGTGGTAGTGCAAAAAAGGTAAATGGTATGAAAGCAGCGTCCCAGCCCTGAGAAGTAGTACTTAAATAGTGTGAGCCTAAGGGTGTATGTTAGTGTGTGATATGAAGGTAACTAGGATTGTCTGAAGTGCAAGGTCTTCAAAACAGTGTTAGAGACCTATATGGAGTAGATGTAGCCAGCTGTGATGGCTTTTCTGGATTAAGCTCTTAGGAAGAAGTTCCTGAAATGACATTTGGACAGTACTACTTAATTTGCTGCAAAGAGGAGCCCTTGAGGAACTAAAATAGATGTTGTAGGGATGTTCAGGAGCCCACAACACCAAGATGACCTGTGAAGTTAAGCTAATTAGGTATATTGCTGCACCAACACGGCCTTTAAAATAATCCAGTACAACAGTCACATAAACATCATAAAGCCACCATATATGAATATGGAGAAGTGACATAAAAGTGTCTTCTGCTGTAAGTGGAGGATATGATGGATGTCATTCTTTAGGAAGGTAATGGTAACAGGAAGAGGCAGTCTGGGCACTAGTTATGCATATAATCAGCTCTGGTTTAGATAATGTAAGAAATCCAAATTTCAGTATATCTTACTTCAGTAATTAGTACTGCTAAACTAGTGAAGCTGACTGAATGAAATTTATATATTTGTTTTGCCTTTTCCTTGAAAGAGGTTGCCAAGAATAATTCTTCTCTGTTGTTGTCAGGAGTTAGATACAAGCTCTAAATAATTTGGTTTTAACCCCACCAGATGGCATTGTTGAGAGGCTTAATTAAATTCTGACAGCATAACATCTTGTTAAATTATCGTGACAATTAAAAAGGGAATGAGGGAGAGTGAGAAAGACAATGAGTCTCAAGACTCATTATTATTCCTCTGAATTAGTAAAGCCAATTAATAAATAACCTTACTATAGTATAGAAGTTAAAATCCAGGAAGAACTTTTTGTTTAAGTGAAATTTAAATTATAGATTTTCAGTCCTTGTGTACTAGCAGAAACACTTCTTTCCAGTCTCTAATGCCTACCTTGCACTGTGAAACAAGCAAAAAAAGAACTACTTACATGAAAAGTCTATATACATGTACCAGTTTCAGGCTAGTTGATGAAAACTTTTATCATTGTATGCAAAAAACTGATATGAAGGAATTTTGTGCTATGCAATGTAGATTATTGGGTAGATTTCAGCAACTTAGAAGTAAATATGTTTTTGAAAATGTTTGTTTTTCTTTGACATATGCAGATGCTACAAATGTTTTATGTTAAAAGGTTGGATTTTAATAGAAGATTTTACAAAATATCTTGAAGTACAACTCTGGTACGTATTGTGAATCTTGTTCCTACCCTTGAAAATGATGCAACAAACCATATCCTCCAGACAACCTTAGATAAGCAAAATTTGTTCTCAATTATCCAGTTATTGTAACTTTAGTCTAGTGTTGTATTTTCCTGAAAAATTGAATGAAGTTGGCAGATTTTTTTCAGTTAAACAAGCATAACTTTTTTCCATCAATTAAGTATAGAACTTTTGGTTGTTAAACACATGCAGGATTAGTAATTGACCAAACGCTTAATTAATAATCTAATCTATTTTCTCCTGTTACCACTAATATTATTTATTTATTTATTGCTATTTATTGTGATAGGGCTTAATGTCACCTTAGAGGACCAATAAGGAATGGTTGAAATGAAATACTAAGAAGTAGTGTAAATCCCCAAGAGTTTGTTGGCTGTAATAAAGAAATATACACATGGTAGATAAGAGCAGGTGGTTGAAATGGGTACATGAATACAGGAAGGACTATATCCTCATTGACTGGAAGGCGTTGTATTCTTAACCTGTGTCTGCATTAACAATTAACTTTGTAAAACAGAAGCAGATCACAGAAGTTTGGTATAAGATCCCTGCATCTACAGTGTACATGGTTAGGGTTTTTACTTTGGGTTACTTTTTGTCTGCTCTCTGGCCTGAACATTTGCTTCAAAGTTGTCCAAAGAACAAGTCACTGGATTTGACATGGTGTCCTGATACAGGCTGGAACAGAGTTCACACTTTGCTTCATCTGAAAGGAACTTGGCTTACATGCACTAATGCATTGATTTGCATCAATGCACAGTAAGAGAAGATGATTAGGGGAACTTTCCTCAAAATCACAGTTCTCTGAACTAAAATGCTGACACATTCCCAGCTTCAGTTTGTACAGCTTAACAGAAGCGCTTCATCTCTATATATTCTTAAAAAAAATACCCCAGCCAGGTATCTCTAGTCATTGGTATCTCTAGCTACCACATGTTTAAACATTGCCAGAAGCCATTCATCCTCTTACATTTAAAAGTATGCTACTGACAAAATAAGACAATAAAAAAGAGAACTGTCTATTTATTTTGCAGGTTTAAATGTCATAGCTATGTCAAATATAAAACTCTCTTGCATGTACATTAAAAATACCATATTATTAATTTTAAGTAAAACTGATTCTTTTCAGGACTTTTCAGAATGATTACATGCCTTTTCATTTTCTTCTGAATATCAGAGATTTTCAAAGAAAAATCCCCAAACAGTCCTGATGAGTAATCCAGGAATAAGGTGATTGTGATAAACAAAGATAATTCATCCGTTTCACTTTTGTGCATATGCTGTAACTTTTTAACTTTATTCACATACATGTAATCAGTAACATTATGCAAGACATATTTTTAAACTTGATCTTGAACTATAATTGGCTTTTTCAGTTTGAAAGACTTACCTATGAGCCAAGACAAAGCATAATGAGCACAATTACAAAATTGTCATGGTTTAACCCCAGCTGGCAACTAAGCACCACACAGCCGCTCGCTCTCTCCCCCACAGCTGGATGGGGGAGAGAATCAAAAGGGCAAAAGTGAGAAAACTTGTAGCTTGAGATAAAGACAATTTAATAGGTAAAGCAAAAGCCACGCACACAAGCAAAGCAAAACAGGGCATTCATTCACTACTTCCCATCGTCAGGCAGGTGTTCAGCCATCTCCAGGAAAGCAGGGCTCCATCACGTGTAACTGTTACTTGGGAAGACAAACA
>NW_008795138.1:5810224-5820439 GCF_000699145.1 Aptenodytes forsteri | reverse complement strand
AAAACATCCCTGTGTTATCAACACTGTTTTCATCACAAATCCAAAACATAGCCCCATACTCGCTACTCTGAAGAAAATTAACTCTACCCCAGTCAAAATCAGCACAAAATTGTAATGAATTTGTATTCAAGTTGCTGTGACTTGTTTCAAAATTTTATTATATATACAGAGGAAAAGAATTAAATTATTGTTACTCTCTGGTTTTGGTTTTATCAAACTAAGACACGGACTCTCATCTGCTTTTGCAATCCCAACTACTTTTGAGGTATGAAGAACTGCAACTACTTGATATACTTCCAAACTTTTTGTGTTGTATCATTTACTAAAGCAGAAATATTATGATACATAAAGCCTGCTTCTGATGTTTACTTTTACATTTTGTGGGCATTTATTTTACCTTGTTAGTAAAACAGTTAAATTGTGTCAATAAATGTTTGCTCAGGACTGTCAATTCTGAAGATTAGGGTGAAGCAAAAGAGAGCACGATTAGGTGTGTGGAAATAATTCCTGAGGCAAAGAAAGAAATCACTGATGGATTTGGACAGTCCAAAGTACTGATGATAAAGATTTAGAAAAGACAAATATTAGATGAATGCAGAGAGAAATGGTAAAAGAGAAGAATATGGCCAACCAATGCAGGGGACGTTTTTAAGAGAAGGTGTTTTTTTAAAAAAGTCATTGACTGACTTCATTTTTAGTATTCATTTATCTTTAAAAAAAATGAAAGGCACAGGTGAGTTTAAGATATAGAAATAAGCTAAGCTACTCAGCAGTTTTTGAGAAAGGGGAAGATTAAAGAAATATGAGCTTATAGGAAATTGAATTTTGTATTTGTTTTGTGATGCAAAAAACCACACATGCTTAGCATCCCAACTTTACATCTCGGAAGCAAGCAACGTGTATCTTACGTAAATTTTATTTCCTTTGACAAGAAGTAAAAATGTATTTATTCAGATCAATAAATTGTGTGATAATGTTTCCTGAAATTATGTTCATATCAATGAGGACAGTTATAAGAAAATATATGCTGTTTAAATATCACAAACCTAGAGATTAGAAGGTTGCAGGGTTTGGGGTTTTTTTTAATATAAGAGGATAATCAAAATGCAAATTATAATTTAGTCCATAGTAGGTACATATTTCAGGAGTCAAAAATATTAACTGCCTCAGACACAGCCAATATGTTGTTATTTATTTATTTAGGGAAAGTCACTGTTCTGCATGTAAGACTGTATGTGCACAGAATTACTATGCAATATAGATTATGAGTCAATTTTGTAGTATGACAGTAGTGCAACTACGTTAAAGAAAGGTTAGCAAAGAGTCTAACTTAGTGATTATTTTTAGTATGTAGGCTGAGCCTTAGATCCTTTTAATAAATAAGATACAATGAAAAATGCACTAGGCTCTTTTCCACAGCACAAGGTCAACACTGGTGTAAGTTAGATAGCTCTTCTTGAATTTTTTACAGTAACATGGCATATAAGTCTTTTGTGGTAATAAGTATGAAGCTTAATCTTATTCATATGTAAATTATTGCAAACTTTGGAGAACTGCATAAGAAAGGTTGCAAGCAGGGGAAACTTAATATTTTCTGTCTATGCCGATAATACTCAAGCCACTTAATGTATCACTATTATTATTATTATTATTAGAATTATTCAGTTTGCAGTTATAGAAGGTAATGCAGGGATTCATCCTATCTAATTGTGACAACCCAGATACAGGCACCTAGAATTGTATGGTAGTAGGAAAAAGGTGATACTTTTTATCTTGAATACCAATCTGGAACATGAGACTTTAGTGGGAGGCTCATTCAAAACAAAGACATTAAAGTACTTCATCATCATAATCATCATTATTATTATGATACAAGGCAGTAGGTCTGTGAAAAGAATATTGTAAATGCAAGAAAATGACATAGGTTTGAAAAGAAATTTTAAAGACAAGAAACCTCGAATCACTTGTAAGTAAAATCAATTTCTGGCTAACAAACAGAAAAACTATGGCATGCTCAGAAAATCTATAATGAAAGTAGTCAGAAGCTAGGAAAATATTAGTGCAAGTAGCCTACATACTTGCCTTGGGTTTATTCTGTGATGTCTTTTTGCTGTCACAGTTGAAGACACTACTGAGCTAGATGAACCATTGGTCTGAGGCACTATGAGTTTTAATATCTTCCTAATTTTTTTTTTTTAAATAGTTTTTGTGAAGGACATTTTCTAGATTTTTTTCAGTTAAAGCATATCCCTAAATACCCATACAGAAATATTTAGCACAAATAAACCAAGTCATTCCTTAAAGGGCATAATTGTAGAAATGTCTTTTAGCTTTCATCTCTTCTGCAGCTGGATTAAAGTTTTACTGTTGTTTTTTTTGTTTTGGTGGGGTTTTGTTTGTTTGGTTGTTTTTTTTGTTTGTTTGGGGTTTTTGGTTTTGGTTTTAGTTGTTTGTGGGTTTTTTGGGTTGGGTTTTTTTTTTATTAATTTGAGAGAATAAATACACAATTAAATCTGCTGTAAGAACCAGATATTTCAGACTCAAGAAAATGCTTGATAAGGCTGATGATATGGGATCCTTCCTATTGAACTCCTAAGTCTTCAGTATAGTTGGTAAGACAGAACATAGTATATTTGTATGCCGTGACATGTGAATTGTTGAATTATGACCCTTTTTTCTCAGCGTTTCCATTTAAGTAGATCAATAAAGAAGAAAGAGAGGGGAAGTAAGCTCACACATAGTGCCTTCAAGCAGCAACATAAATCTAGTTTAAACTTCCTAAGCTACGTATACTAAGAGTGAAATCTCCAATTATATTAATCAGCTCTTCAGAAACAGTTCAAAAGTGTCTTGTCACCCAAAAAGTCATGAATCACACAAAATATTTGCCAGCCTGTCAAGGGGGAAAAGATTAATGTCTTCTCCTAAATAGCTTTCAGGTTCAAGTCAAAGCTGTGGGTTTGGAAGGGGAGGTGGAGAACAGGATGGACTATGTTGTTCTTGCTTTTTTATTGTTTGATGGTGTTTTCTTCACTCTGCTTTTACACACTTGATGATGGTGTCTGTAGGTTTAGAGGAATATGAGTCAATAGATGACCACAGTGATTTGTGAAGAAATTGCAGTACTTGCTAATCTAAGAAAAGAGCATCTGCAGACAACAGGATAGGAGTGAATCGTGGTTGTTACTTAGTGCCTGTTGCAGCTGCATTTGACATCTCTGACTTGCTCCATTTGGCAGAATGATGTTCCTATACTCAAATGGGTCTTGTCAAAGCTCGTTTTTCTATAAAGAATAGAAGAAAAAAAAAAAAGTGGGTGATAAATACTAGGCCTAGCATACTGCACTTGCTTAAGTGTTTCTATAATGAGGCTAACCATAACAATAGTGACTAAAAACAAATTTTGTAATGGAAGCAGTGATAAGTTATAGCTTCACTTCCAGAGCCTGGATGACTACTAAGTCCCACATGGATATTCTGGCAATATCCTATATCAATATCTGAGAGAAACTTCAGAGCACACCAGCTGTCTTATCTTCCTTTACAGAATAGGATTTCAGAAGTTGTCAGTCAGGAGTTCTCAGTGCTAAGATTAAGTACTTGGTCTGGAAATTTGTAGGATCAGGCCTCTAGGATATGCAGTGGAGTAAGCTACAGTAGGTAAGTGCAACCTGGACAGAAAAAAAAGGACACTGAAAGTAATGCACACATTATATTGATACTTGTACATGACAATTTTTCTTAGATTCTTTCATCAGCTCTTCAATTAATACATAATCATTTTAAATGTTGACAGTTCCATAAAGTTCTGTGAATTAAAGTACCCTCTGAGTCATTAGCATGTGTCCTGGATAACATAATTGTATTTTCCTGTATAATTTCATAGATACATATTCATGACTTCTTCTACTTCTTTCAAATGGAGTTTGTAAGTAAAAATGTAAACCAGAAACAAAAGTAATAATTAAGTTATTCATTAGTTGTTTGCAATTAAAGATGTGTTTTCTATATAATATGATGAAGTAATCTCAACTAAATTAGTGAGATTTTTTTTTCCTTCAAAGAAAAAAGACAACTTCTTTTTCTTGCTTTCAGTTATAGCTTAAAGAGTATTTTGTGAACTTGAAAGTCTGACCTTTTTCACTATTTATGTTACATGCAACAAGAATTCAGAGTTCTTTTTTTGTAGTCTGCAGCAAAGTCTTTTTAAGTTGCATTTTGCTATAAACAATATTAATGAGTTGAGAATTTAGAATTTTGAAAAGGACAAAAAGTCATAAAATAACTTGTCCTAATTATATTAAAGAAAGAACTGTAGTGCTAAACCTTCAATTGCATGTAATGAAAGTCTGTTGATGAGAGCATAGAGAGCACGGGTAGAGATATTCTTCCTGTCATGATCTATTCATCCTGAATAAGAGCCTGAGAAGGTAAGTTTTCTGATGAACTGTATGGGCTCAATCCAATTATTATCGAAATTAATAGAAACACTCTACTGATTTTGACAAGAGATAAATCGTGCGTCAAAGTCATAAGATAGTAGAGTTTGTGATGTCAAGTGTTGCATGAAAATACAAAAAGGGTTTGTGTCCTAAATTAGCCACTGGTTAAATATAAGCGACTAACTCCGGGAGTGCAATCTGGAAAACTGCTTAATTGTGACTAGTGGAAGATTGTTGCAGCTGTTCCCTGAGATTTTAGTGAAAGGAATTCCTTCTTAAAAATTGACACAACTCAAACACAGAACCTGTTGTATAAAAACCAGACTCTGCCCTGACTTTCTCTCAGCTGTAAAAGGCACATCTCACATTCTCCGAGCAACCCCCTCAACCCACTATCCTTTGTAAAACTCTCCTCATGCTATTTTACAGAAGTAATTCCCCAAACTCATTGATTTTGTTGTGATTCCTTCTCAGTTTAAGACTAGACAGACTGAGCAATAAAACAAAGGAAGATATATTTATTGAGTCCCAAGGTTTAACACCGAAGTTGTTTGAAGCTGAAGACAGAATTATATTTCTCCATTTTGGGCTTCTTGCTTATTAAGAATACAGGCATACAGCAGAAGGCTTCAGCTTTCATTTTCTTCCTAAGCCCTGGTTTAAAAAGCCTGATGAACTCTCTTGAAATCCTGAAAATACAATGTTAAGCATTGTTTTTCTACTCTACTGCATTAAAGGAAGTACCCATATTCATTTTACACACATTCTATGAAGCTAACAAAGTCTAGTGTGTTATTGATTTGATAGAAAGCTGTCCGGGTTTTGGCTGTGATAGAGTTAATTTTCTACATAGTAGCTGGTATGGGGTTATGGTTTGGATTTCTGCTGGGAACAGTGTTGATAATACAGGGATGTTTTCATTACTGCTGAGCAGTGCTTACACAGAGTCAAGGCCTTTTCTGCTTCTCACACCACCCCACCAGAGAGTAGGCTGGGGGTGCACAAGAAGCTGGGAGGGGACACAGCTGGGACAGCTGACCCCAACTGACCAAAGGGATATTCCATACCATGTGACGTCACACTCAGCATATAAATCTGGAGGAAGAAGAAGGAAGGAGGGGATGTTCGGAGTGATGATGTTTGTCTTCCCAAGTAACAGTTACACGTGATGGAGCCCTGCTTTCCTGGAGATGGCTGAACACCTGCCTGCCAATGGGAAGTAGTGAATGAATTCCCTGTTTTGCTTTGCTTGCATGCGTGGCTTTTGCTTTACCTATTAAACTGTCTTTACCTCACTCAATGAGTTTTCTCACTTTTACTCTTCTGATTCTCTCCCCCATCCAGCTGTGGGGGAGAGAGCGAGCGGCTGTGTGGTGCTTAGTTGCCAGCTGATGTTAAACCACGACAAAAGCACACAAGATACTTCTGTCACATCAGCATAAATAGGGGACCTGAAATACGGCATTTTGCCCAGACAGCTTTAGATAGGTATATATATTTTGGCCATATACAATCAGATAAAAATATTCCTGAATCATGCCAATCTTTATTATCCTGAGTACCTATGGCAAGGTTCTTTAGCTGCCAAAAAATTATTAAATTGTTCTGTTATTGAATGTGCAGTTATTCAGTATGTGGAAAGGTACTATGCTATTTAAACCATCTCAATGTCTAAACCAGCTAAGGATTCACAAGTTGTGTTTCCCTGCATCTGATTCTATTATGCATCCTAATCTGTAAGGCATGCATTTATAATATCTAACGTACACTGATGAAGAATGCAAAATGGAGAAACCAGGACAAAGAAGAGGCATCATTTCCCTATTTACATAATAGGGTCATGATTAGACATGTGTCTGTAAGTTCTGGTTTCAATTATTTAGCATTTGGTGGTTGAAAACTATTTCTCCCATTTTCAAGGAAAGTGGCCACTCTAGCAGGATTTGCAAGTGAAGATTGAGATATTTTATCATATTTTCTAATTTTACAAGTGTACCATGTAAAATGAATGATTACAGGATTAAGACAGAGACTAACTGCAAGCTAATGAAGGAAGTTCTAGTAACAGCAAAATGTTGATTTCCAGTTTATATTCCTCATACTATAGAATTAGTTTATTCCATGGCTCTTTAAAGTGAAATCCTTATGCATTTTGCACAGAGACCAGACTCTCCACTTTTTCCCTATTTTTAATTCACTGATTCTTTCTAATTTTCTGAGTCTGGGTTTCCTTTCTGCAAAAATGATTCAATTTCAGCAGAAGATTCTGGGATAATTAGCATATCACCCCTCCTTCATCCAAAGAACTTGTGTCTCAGTCAGCTAGAATGCCCTGATTGGAAACCAGAGGATGTGGACTTATACTCTGAAATTTAGGAAAACATGTAATACAGGTCTCCCACTTTATGTCCGAAATACTTATGAACGTACAGGTTCAATTTTTCTGACAATGATATTAAATGAATTCTGGGATAATTAGCATATCACCCCTCCTTCATCCAAAGAACTTGTGTCTCAGTCAGCTAGAATGCCCTGATTGGAAACCAGAGGATGTGGACTTATACTCTGAAATTTAGGAAAACATGTAATACAGGTCTCCCACTTTATGTCCGAAATACTTATGAACGTACAGGTTCAATTTTTCTGACAATGATATTAATTGAAAGTGGCTGTGACTGCTGTGTTTTATGCTGAAAGTGGTGCTGTCAGTTTGTGTTAAGTGAGTTAGTTGCAAGCATGCTGGCTTGATTGGACCCCTTTGGAAACAAACCCTGAATTTCAAATGACATGAGGAAAAGGATAGGTTGTGACATGCTAAGCTTTGTCCACATAGTGGTACCTCTCAATACAGCTGCATTGTGCATTATGTTTAGCTCATTTATGGTTCATTTTTTAAGTAAATTGTTCAATTGTCCTCACTGTGCTAAAGTGCACTCCATGGAGTGTTCTCAGGGTGTACACGATGGACATCTTTCAGATTATTATTACCAGAAGTGACGCTAAAAGCTAAGGCTTTTCAACTGCTGGTGGGTTTTCAGTACACAGAATCAGGCTATAACTAGGTCTGCATAAAACGTTGCAAAATGCATGTAATGTGGATGCCAGGTCCTCAGCACTGGTTGTTTTGCTGTGCTCTTCACTGAGTTACATTTACTCTTAATATAGATAGAGCCTTACAGTTACAAAAGTTTTGGAGTGTAGGGAACTTCACCAATTCAGATGAAGGTATCTAGGGGATCTCTGTTGTCTAAGCAAGTGAGAGGTGTTGGATTTTTGTATTTTTTTTTGGGGGGGGTATTTTTTATTAATGATTACTCATAAATTTAGGTCACCATATTCTATTTTGTACATTTTTAGATGTTTATAAGAATTCTTATGTTTGAACAGAGATGATTCAGCTAATGAGATTATACTTAAAATGTTATTTTCAAGAGAGATAACCTTAAGTCTTTTTTTGGAAATAGGGTTTTGCTTTCCTTGAAAATAACAGATGCATTGAGGAAGAATTAGAAAAACCTCCAGTCTGTTAGTTGTTAAGAATCCTCCAGTAGATGGAGATAGAGACTAGGACTTTTTAGATGAGGTATCAAAATAATTTTTCTGTAGTAATTTTTTTTTTGTAGTGTTCATACATTTTCTGTCAATCTTCCTAGGGTGTTTATCATAACTGTTAATAAGTTGCACTCTGACAATGTGTTCAAGAGAGCACAAGCAGCAGCACCCAGATAAGAATTCAAACAATCTCCACATATAAAAGCTGAGTGGGACTAGTTAACAAATGCATTAAGAATCAGTTTTCTGCTTTCCTATCTCTCATTTCAGTAACTGTCTTAAAAGGAAATGCACCTTTATTGGGTGTTTCTTGTATAGATAGGTATTTGTAAATTTGAAATTTCAGATTAGTAGATAGATTATATAATTTTTATTTTGAAATAGTTTATTTTAACATGCAAACTGTTATCTGCATGATTTGAGTCTTCACCACACTAGTGTTTTGTGGTTTTTTTTGTTTATATATGCTTTCCATTATGCTAGTCGCATAATAAATACTGTCATAATTTCCTTCAACTTTCAGTTCTTTTATGAAAAAAATGTGAGTTGGTTACTTTACTGGCAGGTTACTTTTCTTCTGTGACCGCTGCAGAAGCAGGAACCTGAATACCTTAAAATTAGAGGGAAGACTATGGGAATGTAAAGAGTGAAATAAAAAAACTTATACATGTAGTCATAACAGAAAGATCCTACTGGTTGGACACAAAATACAAGGTCATTCCTAATCACATATTTTGTTTAGATACACAACCACTCGAAAATACCAGTGGGTGGCTTCCCAAGAAGTGGTATATTTTCTCTGGTTGGCTCCCTTAAAACATCCACCTGAAGACAGACACTTAGCCTTGCCATAAAGCATTGACTCTATCGTTATTCAGTGGAAATAAGTACGAAATCTCCTTGGAAAGGAGCTTGCTTCTGAAACAAGGAGTTACTTACATGAAAACATCTTAATTTTATTTTTTCCATTCATCTACTATAGATATTTAAGGGTTTTTTATCACTGTGGCACATAGACATTTTGCTTAATTCAAAAGAATGACTGCTCTGTGTCTTTCTTCCAGGCAACTTGCAACGCATGTTGATTTGATTTTAAAAATAAGTTGAAACATTCAAAACATTAAAACATTCTTGGAAAGTGGTGAGGATGAGTGATCATTGCTTTGGAAGTCAGTTCACCACCCATGGGTCATTATCTGAGAAAGTTTCTGTATAAACCTAATCCTTTTTCTTGTGGGCGGTACTTCAGTGGTTACTGGTGATCATGGTCACATGCAAAAAAATTAATTGTTTCAACATTAACTTGATGATAAAGAGGAAAAATGAGCTATGAGATGTTTTTTTTCAGAGCACCTTACAGACATTCTCATTTTATCAGGCAGCTTATATTAATACCATGCATATTTTCCAAAAGCCACCTTTATGCACGAATTGATATTTTCTCATTGAGAACTTGATCATATTTCTGAGATGTCTATCTGCAGAAGACATTCATTTTTCTCTCACTGTGTAAGAGCAAAGATTCCGTTTCCCTTTTTTTCCAGAAAATAGGAAGCAATCTTGAGATTTCTGAGGATTTATGGAAAGAACTGGTAGAAATGAAAGAATAGTTAGACTCAAAGGACAGATTGCCTTGAAATCATTCTCAAGAACAGGGCAAAGCTGTGGTGCAGGTGTGCAACTTCTTCATCAATAATGCAGTGGTGTCAGGAGCCCTATAGTGTTGGGTGGATGAGCAAAAGGTCTCTTTCATTTAGAAAGAGATACGGAAAGACTGACCTTGCTTCTCAAGAAGCAAGTACTAGAAGAAAATTTCCTTGGAATACCACAGAGGAATGCTTTATTCTCTTTACCTCAAAAAGCAGGAGTCTCTGACTAAGGGCTGTTGCAGCATTTTTTTACCTTCTTTGTCCAAACACTCTGCCTTACTACCATTTCTACAACGAAAGTTTGCAGAGATGTTCTTTCCTTCTTTTTTTTTTCTTTTTTTTTTTAAATCTTGCAAAATGAAGTAATGCTTTCTGTCAGTAATAAATGAGGAATGGTGTACAGCGACATAAGTCATTATCAGAGAATTTAGTATATATGTATGTATATATAGAATCATAGAATCATAGAATCATTGAGGTTGGAAAAGACCTCTAAGATCATCGAGTCCAACCGTCAACCCAACACCACCATGCCCACTAAACCATGTCACTAAGCGCCTCATCTACACGTC
>NW_008795138.1:5793413-5809789 GCF_000699145.1 Aptenodytes forsteri | reverse complement strand
CCTGGGCACACTGCCGGCTCATGTTCAGCCGGCTGTCGACCAACACCCCCAGGTCCTTCTCTGCTGAGCAGCTTTCCAGCCACTCTTCCCCAAGCCTGTAGCACTGCATGGGGTTGTTGTGGCCAACATATATGAAGACAAGGGAAGTATCTTTGAAGATATATATCTTGCCTTCAGCTTTTTTCACAAAACATAATAGCCTGGTTTTCCATCACTTATTGAGACATGAACTATTTTGGCAAGAGCAAGAATTGTCATGAATTGATGCATTCTCATCTTTGCAAGAGTTCACTTAACCAGAACATTAGGGATCTGGAGTATGTTAAGGACAGCAAATACAGAACATTTGTTTTTTCCCTGTGTCTTGCTGCTCTAAAGGTCAATCAATCTCCTTCTTCTACCATCCTATACTGGGATTCTGGCACAGTTTTACAAGCATAACAACTGATCTGAATTTGTTGTTCTCCTTTATGCTAGAAGCCCCTGAAGTCATCGATCAGAGAGGAACATTTGTAGCTTTATTTACGAAGTGAGCATTCAAAATGACTTTCAATACTTTCTGCTGTTCTCTACTCCTTTTGTTGTTTCTAGCATAGTGACACTGTCTGGCTTTTTCATCAGCTTTCCTGAGCCAAGCCAAAAGTGCAGTCCTGACAAAAAGTCTTTTCAAGGGCAGAAAGAGATGCAGGAGAGATTGATCGGTACAACAGGGGTCTTCTATGGTCTGAATGGTTTCTGTTTTTCTTGCCTTGTCTATGGAGCTTAGATGAGTGAGTGACCTCCTCCTCTAGAAATAAGAAGCCCAGGTCAAATATAAAGCAAAATAACTGGTGTGGAGGGGGTGGAAGATAAAATCAGTTGTAGACTTTGAAATCATAGACCTTTAACAATCCTCATGGCTGTAATCTAACCTTTTTCAGGACCATATGTTCTAGTTGCATTAGTATAACCACTCAACCCATTTCAAAGTAATGTACTCCAGGTCTTACCAATTACATAGTGAAAGGATTGGCATTTTCCTCTGACCTCAGAGTTCCTCCTTACAATATAACTACTGCACTGTTCTGTACTGCAGATGGCAGCGTTTCTTGTTCCCACCTTCCACCTTTCCAGACTGTCTTCATTTTGTAGCAATTGTTAACTGCTTTGGAAGTACTTTTAGTGTCAGCAACATTGGATTTAATGCAAAGAGCTTGGAATTGCCAAGTTATTTTAAAGGGGCAACCATATTGTTTGCTTGGGAGAGCAGAGAGTGGTCTCTCTCCAGATTTTATGGTATCTCAAAAAATAGCATAATCCTCTTGATTACCTCATCCTAAGTGGATCTGCTGTTTCTAGCTTGTCCTACAGTATCTGATCACTTTTGCCAGTGAGATTCTCCTAAGTCCAAAAACACGTTACTGCTCCTTGTCCTCTTCCTCTTCCTTTCAGTGTCTAAACACTGATACCCCAATCATACAACTCTATGATTGTCTTCTGCAGAGACTGGTTTGTGCTATTTTTCTTTAAAGTAAATGACACTAGTAAAGTTCATAAATATAAATTTCCTGTTCTACAATGATCCATGCAGAACCAACCAGAAAAGAAAGGAACATTTACATGTATCATGCTGGATATATATCCTTGATGTGTTGTTTTTTTTCTAAGAATGTCAGACTAAAACAGTTTCACATTTCATTACTATAGTTGTGCACCATGATAAACACTAACTTTTTTAAAAAATAAAATAAAAGATTTTGTGAAGGCTTTTATAAGTTTTCTAGCAGAATGTCACTCTCACTTACAATAGCATAAAACAAAATATCTATTTTGGACCCTTCCTTCTTGTTGCGGCTCTACAGGATTTTTGTTCAGCTCCTCTATGCTTTTGTTTGATTGACTATAAATGCTTCTTTTAGCATTTCTGTATGCCATAGCAACTTCATAAGCTGCAGTAAAATGCACCTTGGAGATTCTATGTTCACTTACAAAATAATTTAACTAATACCCTTGCCTTTATAACTTTACTAACAGAGTACAGAACATCAGAGAGAAATGTCAGCTGCATATTTCAACCGGCTTTGGCCTTTCTTCTACGCATCTTGAAATCTTTTGTGCCAATACTAGTGAATTTTGTGAACTAGTGATGAGAACATATACATACATTTCCTACCCAGAATTATTTGCTTTTCACTCCTCCTTCCTATCTTTTGCTTTTGTTACAATAAATGCTAAGGAGCATAGACTGATCTTTCTTTCTGAGGCAGTTGCAAATCTCAGCTGACCAGAGCCTGAGGGAAAGACATGGCAATAGAAGTAAAAAGTTTTGGATTCAGTGTTAAAGTAATGTCTTTAATGTTTGTTTTCATCAAAACCATCAAGCACTTGTAGAAGAAAGAGTATGATAACCCAGCTGTCCTCAGGAGATTCATATCCATGCATTAAGCAAGAAAAGATTCAAAATATCAGGTAATGTTTTTTTTCTTTTTTAATCTTTATCTTAAACCAAATACAGAAGTGCTGCTGTGTGATCTTCTTTGATTACTAAATCTCATATCATAAGCAACTACATTTAATGACAGATTTGCATGTTATTGATAGGTAAATTCTGATAGATTTTGACCAAACTTTTGTAGCTTATATTTACATAAAGTTGTACATACTAGTCTTCCAGATACTCTAAGTACTATCAAAATGAAGACAACAAAGGTCTACATGTTATTACAAGAATGTAATACTCTGACACTGTTGTTGGGTAAAAAAGGATCTAGAAAAGAAAACTATTCTCATGACATGGTTTTAATCTCTATGAAACAAAACAACATATTTGCTTTTCCCACGTTTTATACTGTATCTATTAGCATATCTATAGGCTGTATCACAGCAGGCTGTATTAACCTGTCTACATACAGAGATCTATGTATGCTTTAGTCACTCTCTGTACACTCTATTGTCAGTAAAGAAAACCAGACACACCTGGGGTGTGATTTACTGCATCCAAAGCTAGGACCAGCTAGGCACAAATGAACAATCTACAACTCCTCTTTCTCTCCATTGACTATAAACAGAATATAGAATGCACAGCTTCGATTCAGACTTCCACAGCATAAAGTGTCTAAAATTTAAATGAAAAATTCTGCACTAACAAACTCATCAAGCATGTGTTGGCTAAAAGTCAACTAGCTGTTTAGATTCAATCCATAGTAAGCAGAGAAAGAAAGGCAAAAATGACAACTGCTTCTCTGCTGCCCCTTCTACATCACAAGGCTTGGGAACATCTCTCTACTATTTCACATTTCTACAGAAAGGAAATTTTGCATGGAGGCTGGAAGGGATTTGCTGTGCACTTCATTCAGGTTTGCAATGACAGCTGGAGACTATGACTGTGGGAGATACCATTGAGCATACCTGTTTATAATGCAGATGTAGTCAAATTCATCTGTAGAGACAATTCATAAAATCTACTTTTCTACTTCTATTTTAAATGATTTTTTCTGTTCTTCTAGAAATACCTATTTTTAGAGTCAAGACAATGGCTTTAGAGTAAATGACCAATTTTAGATGGTTAGTATTAGGTAAAATAATCCTGCAGTGACTATACAGCATTTAAACTTTTAGAGCCTTTCATTGCATGATTTTGGCAGGGATTCTTTAAACTTAGAGGAGCTCATACTGAAATGTGAATTTCATGTAATTTGTAACTGGAACCTAGTGGATAGATGTAACAATGAATTAGTGTTATTGTCCTGGATGAGATATAAATTCCTCTCCTCACATTTTTGTGTACACTAGTTCCACTATCAGAGGTCACAGTTTGCTATACTTTTAAAGATTATGTAAATTCTTGTACATGAAAGAAAATAATGCACTATTTACTAAGCAGAATAAATCCCCGAAAGCTGAAATTTCTGGCAACTGGCACCTGGTTTATATGCTTACTTTGTGGGGGAGGTGGAGCAACTTGGGGGTGGATATTGATATCATTATGTGTATTACTTAATAAAAACTTGGAAAAAGAGTGTCATTAGTCTTTTCTCAGACAAAAAGAAATCATATTAGGGTTTATTCTGGGTAAGCCCAGAAGGTCTCTGCTGTACTTCATGCTGAACAAAAGCTTTATGACAGTACTAGTAAACCTTAGTCAAGATACCTTGCCAATGTAGTAGGGCTATATTGTAAGGATTTCTCTTAATAGGAGAAAAAAAAAAAAAGAAGGGGAAAAAAAAAAAAAAGAGACAGCAATACCTTCAGCCTCATTGTGTTATTCCACATTTTCATGATCTTCATCCTCACAAACTGAATTGTTTCTTGAATATGTATACCTGCAGCAAAAAGCAATTATATTCTTTCCACATTGTCTGAATATCACTTTAGATCACATGCAATATTTCACTGATGGTGATTGTAGAGTGTTACTTCTTAACTCTCACAGCTACTATAGCAAATCTTTAAAAATACTTGATTAAGCTACTCCAACAATTTATTAAATTATGCTAAACATATTTATCACCAATGCACCATTGCTGTCATTCACAATATACAAGGTGTGATTATGAAAGTCACTTTGTAAAAACATCAAATCAGCATTATTTATATTTATATTGTTTGAGTGTTGACTTTTTTGGTCATGCCCTTATGCTTTAAATTTTAAGGTCAGCCCAATTTATGGAAATCAATTTTCCTTTTCAAGTTCATAAACCCTGAACCTCAGTAACTTAATAACTAAATAAACACAAAAGGCTAAAATGAAAAAAAAAAATCATTTTTCTTCAAGAAACTTTGGGAGTTTCAGCATATAATTAAAATTTCTAAGATTAATAGCTAAAATGCAATAAAGTTCTTCATTCCTTCAAGTCACCAAAAAGTCATAATAAAGAAAAAAATACAAGATAGAAGCAGTGTTGTAGATTTATGAAAATATTTTAGTAATTTTACCAGGAACTCTATTTCTAGCCCTTCTGTGGATTTTTCCTCTCTAAAATGTGCATCAAACAATAAAAATCTTTAAATTCAGCAATATCTTGGCTTGACCTTTAACCACATATGTTTTTCAAGATCAGCAAGGAAAAAAAGTTAGGATTTTTATTCTAAGCTAGTTCATATATATGCCTTAATTATCTGTTTACTTAATATCTAAAAAATATTTTTGGAGTTCTTAACCTATCTTTAGAAAAAAGATTTATAATAGAGATACTTTTGTTCCTTATGCAGCATATGGATAGAATTAGAAATATAAGAACAATTTACACCTGGTTACAATGGTTAGATGGAACAATTTGCCTGAGGCTGAAATATGAAAAAGGCAGAATGCAGTTGATAAGAGGTAGCTAGTAAGAAATACTTAAGAAGAGGGTGAATCTCAGAGGCTTCAGTGCAAAGCTGCAGGAACAAAGTTCAGCTCAGCTTAAGACCCGATATAGCTATGCATATGGCTACTAAAAAATGCTGGATTTTCTCTATTCCTTTGAAACACAAACTTGGAAGAGGACATGCTCAGGAGTGGCAACAAACCCTTTTCCTAAAGCACACAGGTGGGTTCTGTTTCCAGGTCTCATGGCTTTTCATGTAAATTTTATCTTGTAACCACTTCATGAAAAGTACACAAACTGTCATGACAAGGAAAGAAACTCTCAAGTGTCGTACAGAATCCTTCTCCTCTGGCACAAGGAATTGCAAAGACTTTCCTGCATGTAGAACAGCTTCTACAGCACACGCGGAGGGAGTGGCAATGGAGCCGTGCTGAGAAGGCTTCTCAGCAGTGGTATGCGAGTTTCATGTCCACTATGTGAGATTTGACATAGCTACATAATTACCTGTAAAAATCTGTCTTTAAATTTTAGTGTAGGTTTACTGGCTGTATTGCATTTTGGAAAAAAATAACAGCACGTTAGGTCACTGTGAATTGATAATACTCTTGCACACCTATCAGGTCTAATTGTGCATCATATTTATGAAAATTACCAGGATAAAGGAAAGCTAAACAGGATTTTTTTCCCCCTTTTTTATTGCAACAGCAGGAAGGCAGACTGTTCAATTCACCTCTACATACCCTTTGTGTTTCAAAGAGTACTATGAGCTTTAACATTCATGTGTTCTGTGAATGAACATCAACCATTACATCTTCAGTACCCCACAAGGCACTTTGTTATACACTGCTTCTTTCAACCACATTGCAAATAGTTGATTTTTTTTTTCCCTGTAGCTTATACACAAGTATTAACATGGAGCTATATAAAAAACAGGTTGAAATTACACGCAACAGCAAATCACCACGGCAACAGGGAACTATTCACAACCTTACAGTGCGCCTTTTCCATTTCAGAAGCTCTAAAGAGATACTACTGTTGCAGAAATAACCATAAAGCTGGGAGCAAAAAAGAAAATATTTTCAAAAAACAGTTAGAAGGTGTGAATCAAACTATTGTTAAGACACTTTAGTTCTGTGTGTTCGTATTTACCCAAAATTTACTGCGTCCTTTTTACGGTTAGAAGAGTGAATGTCTTCTAATGAAACGTATGAAAACTTTACAAAACATGAGGACCATTATTAGAGTCTTGCTGCATTGCTGTTCTGCCAGTACTGAAAGACTTTTTCCACTAAAACATTCTGACCTTGCTAAGTCTCAAAATGCAAAGCTTCAAACATGCAAAACTTTCTAAAAATTTCTAAATGTTTTATCTCAGATACTTTGAATGCTCTGGTCTCACTGATGTTACATTTGTTGCATATTAATTTTAAACTAGGTAATTTCTTTGTGGATCAGGAATAAAATTTCCATGTGATCGTATTTACATGTGAGCCTGTGAACATGTTAGATAATTTCTTCCATGTCACAAATCTTCACTCATCTTACTTACAGGCCATGAGCTTTGGATTTATACAGTAGACACATGAATGGATTGAACAGTAAAAGAATGGGTAGAATGCCTGGAGTAAAGGCTAGAATACATATCCCCTGGACAGGCATGAGATTATAACTCTGTATCGGTCTGTGGGTGTCGGTCTCTTCTCCCAAGTAACAAGCGATAGGACAAGAGGAAATGGCCTCAAGTTGCGCCAGGGGAGAGGTATTTAAAAGACGAGTAGATGAGGCACTTAGGGACATGGTTTAGTGGACATGTTGGTGTTGGGTTGACGGTTGGACTTGATGATCTTAGAGGTCTTTTCCAACCTCAATGATTCTATGATTCTATGATTCTATCATTTCTTTTGCATTAGACAGCCTGATTACTACTATCTTTAGTGAGAATCCTGCAAGCAGATAAGAAAACAAAACAGATAACAAAAGTCCTTATATACTGATTTTAATGAAGCTGCATTCAATGAGCTATAGGAGAGAAAGGATATAGAAAGATATGTTAGAGTCTGATACAAATTTTCTGAATGTATTAGTGATTCTTGTGGCTTTAGGTGGGCAACAGAGAAGTTGAGATTTTATTTTCTTTAAGGAAAATGAGGAAGTCATCAACAAAAAGGTGTATGTATATCTGTGTGCAATATATGCAAGAATTATTTTAATAAGATTGCAAAAAATAGAAATCAAAGAATTAATAGTAATTCAAGCAATGCATTTATGGTCAATATAGTTTTATCCTAGAACTGAGTTTAGGATATTAGGTTAGATCTGCCCTCAGTTGGTGTCTTTTTTACAAATACCTGTGGGAAATTCTGCAGTGATAAGAAATATCTGTAAGCACAGTGTAGGCAGGTTTTTCAACAACCAAGTCACTAGGGTTCCCTTTCTCATCCCAAGCTGAAAGATATTATGTTCCCTGATCCACCAGTGGGTTGTAAAGTAAACCAAGATTATCTTCATCAGTACTAGGGTTCATTGTCCATCTTTTTAGCTCCAACTCTTTGATAGAGTAACTTCAGAATTTCTCTTAACTGTTACTCTAGGAAGTATCTTGAAAAAAAAGACAGATACATCATCTCTGATCATCTTAACTCCCCACTATTTTTATTTATTTTTAATTTTTATTTTGTGTAGCATGGAAGGAATAATATGTACCTCCCACTTCTTTCAGTATGGCTCCGCGTCCAGCTATGAAGTGGTGAGCTTGTCTGGCCCAAGTCACACATCTCCCCTGATTTTATTGGATTCTGACTTGTAGGTTGTTCTTGGTATCTTCCATGATACCAGCTTTGGTGTATTTCCACAGCTACAGATCTTCAGATACATTTGCAGCATCACTGTTATGTTGCCTATACTCAATTAATAAAAAGCAGTCTTTGATAAGACTGTGACATCAAACATGTGAAATACACTGGAGCTTTTATAAATGAGAGGAATAGTTAGTGATAGTGCTTGAGAATGACAAGGGAAAAAACCCTATATGAATACAACTAATAGAAGTGACAAAACACCCGCATGGAATATTCTCAGGGGCTTTGTCAGTCTAAAATTCTAGGCAAATATACACTGCAGGAGCCATCACCCTCCACCATCACATCTCCAACAGTAATAAACTCACTTTTCTGAAAGGTTTGGGATGAACCATGCTTGTCTAATACAAGGACTTCAGGGAATCACTTTGCAGGGGTTCAAGGGCATCATTCTCTGAAGAGCTCCACAGACATTAGAATAAAAAATTTTCCACGTACACTGTACTAAAAAAAGGCCTGTAGGACATCAATCTAGTTAAGTCCAAGAACATGTCTCTGTAGAATTCCCTAGGGTGTCAGAGGAAAGAGTATCTCTGCACATCACTACAGATTCTTCATAATTACTGCAGGGATATTACCAGGAGAACTGCTGCAGGGAACAAAAAGCCTTTGGGTCACATATTTTGTATTATTCACCTGATTCTATCAGTGTGACACACTGTTGTACAGACCATCGTGGTGTAGGTTTTCTGTGGAAAAAATGAAGTGCTATGAAAATGAACATTTGAATACGTGGAATGATTTTCAAATGTAGTGTAACATGGATCTGAGGGAGCAGTTTACATAATGAGTCTCAGAAATCATGATTCCCATTGCTCTTTATCCACAGGATCTGTAGGGACACACTAGGCCATCCTATAGCCAACAAACCCACATTCAAACACAATATAAAGATTATATTATATTAACCGAAAGATAGATTGTGGCTGATCACACTGGGAGTACAGATTTTCTGAGCACTCCAGAGAAAACACTGCCCCTCAGCCTTCATCTGCTTAGGTACAGAAATTAATATTTGTTGTCAATTTTCAGATTGAAAATTAATTTCTAACTGCTTCATGCAGCACTGTGTATCTGGGGTTTTTTTTAGTTAAAATCACCAAGTAGCAAGGACAATAGTTCTGCATCAGGGTGAGTTTGTTCAGTCTTCTAAATGTTTGCTTCTAAATGTTCATGCCTAAAGAAAGCAAGGATAATGGGGTACAAAATCTGTCTGTTACAACTATTGGCTCGAAGACACTGCCTGAGGCTGAGAAATTTACATGTCAGTATGTATAAATTCACACCTTAGGGTGTAAGGTTATGGGATAAAAGCTCATCTACACATCCATAAAGGATCACAGGGGCACAAAGGCAGGTGGGAACACGAATGAAGGGACACCCTGTCTGGGCCCTTCCCAGAGCTGTTCCAGGAGACCCCCAGCCCCTGGGCCATGTGTGAAACCCATCAGGAAGAGTCAAGGGGAGCAGCTCTCCAGAGCACCTTTGGGACTTAGGGGGGTTGCTGCCTAGAGGTATGGGACACATGATGGGATGCAGGGGAAGAGCATTTGGAGATTGCACAAGACTTGCTATGGGATGCTTCGGGGAGGAAGCAAAGGTGGTGAAAGGGAGGGAAGTAGGTGATTTGGGGAGGACCAAAAAAAGGAAAATAGAGTGATAAGGTGATAGAAAGGGCTGTTTGCATGTAAACGCATGGTTGGTCGGTACGTTTGTCTGGCAATACTCTGCGTCTGATTAGTGCAGTCTGTCCTACCTTATGAAATGCCATTTCTAACTCCTTTCCTGGTGGATGGACTCTCAGTTCAGTGTTGGGGGGAGAGGGAGGGACAGAGTCTGAGTGGCAGCCATTGGAGTCAGACCACAGGTCAGCGGGCCCTGGTGTCATGGTACCAGGAACTGGAGAGACCAGAGTGAGTGGACTGATGTGCCAACAACTAGAGTGGGACCTCAGGTCATAGGGGCCTGTGTGTCCATGCTGCCAGGAACTGGACCAAGTGCAGGTGTATAAGTGAGTGTGTGATCATTAGCAAAGATCAAGCCAGACTAGCCAGAGAGTAGATGAAGTTGCCTGGGAGCCAGGGTTGTGTGTCTTTAAGGGTGAGACCACAGTGGAATCATCTATCAGGTGGACCAGCAATGTCCTGGCCATCAATGGGTATGCAAGTGTCGGTCTGTGTATCTGTGCATCTCTGTGTGTGTGTGCGCGCATAAGTGAGGCAATCTGTATTGGCAGGGGCTGCAGCCATGGGGTTTTGTATGTCCATGTCCCAGCAACTGGGGAGACTAGGATCCAGGGCCAGATAGTGAGCAGACCAAGTGTCTGAGCCCAGCTGCTGGAGGGATCTTGTACTTATATCTGTGTAAATATTCTCACTCATGTTGGTGTTGGGTTGACGGTTGGACTCGATGATCTTAGAGGTCTTTTCCAACCTCAATGATTCTATGATTCTATGATTCTATCATTTCTTTTGCATTAGACAGCCTGATTACTACTATCTTTAGTGAGAATCCTGCAAGCAGATAAGAAAACAAAACAGATAAGATAACAAAAGTCCTTATATACTGATTTTAATGAAGCTGCATTCAATGAGCTATAGGAGAGAAAGGATATAGAAAGATATGTTAGAGTCTGATACAAATTTTCTGAATGTATTAGTGATTCTTGTGGCTTTAGGTGGGCAACAGAGAAGTTGAGATTTTATTTTCTTTAAGGAAAATGAGGAAGTCATCAACAAAAAGGTGTATGTATATCTGTGTGCAATATATGCAAGAATTATTTTAATAAGATTGCAAAAAATAGAAATCAAAGAATTAATAGTAATTCAAGCAATGCATTTATGGTCAATATAGTTTTATCCTAGAACTGAGTTTAGGATATTAGGTTAGATCTGCCCTCAGTTGGTGTCTTTTTTACAAATACCTGTGGGAAATTCTGCAGTGATAAGAAATATCTGTAAGCACAGTGTAGGCAGGTTTTTCAACAACCAAGTCACTAGGGTTCCCTTTCTCATCCCAAGCTGAAAGATATTATGTTCCCTGATCCACCAGTGGGTTGTAAAGTAAACCAAGATTATCTTCATCAGTACTAGGGTTCATTGTCCATCTTTTTAGCTCCAACTCTTTGATAGAGTAACTTCAGAATTTCTCTTAACTGTTACTCTAGGAAGTATCTTGAAAAAAAAGACAGATACATCATCTCTGATCATCTTAACTCCCCACTATTTTTATTTATTTTTAATTTTTATTTTGTGTAGCATGGAAGGAATAATATGTACCTCCCACTTCTTTCAGTATGGCTCCGCGTCCAGCTATGAAGTGGTGAGCTTGTCTGGCCCAAGTCACACATCTCCCCTGATTTTATTGGATTCTGACTTGTAGGTTGTTCTTGGTATCTTCCATGATACCAGCTTTGGTGTATTTCCACAGCTACAGATCTTCAGATACATTTGCAGCATCACTGTTATGTTGCCTATACTCAATTAATAAAAAGCAGTCTTTGATAAGACTGTGACATCAAACATGTGAAATACACTGGAGCTTTTATAAATGAGAGGAATAGTTAGTGATAGTGCTTGAGAATGACAAGGGAAAAAACCCTATATGAATACAACTAATAGAAGTGACAAAACACCCGCATGGAATATTCTCAGGGGCTTTGTCAGTCTAAAATTCTAGGCAAATATACACTGCAGGAGCCATCACCCTCCACCATCACATCTCCAACAGTAATAAACTCACTTTTCTGAAAGGTTTGGGATGAACCATGCTTGTCTAATACAAGGACTTCAGGGAATCACTTTGCAGGGGTTCAAGGGCATCATTCTCTGAAGAGCTCCACAGACATTAGAATAAAAAATTTTCCACGTACACTGTACTAAAAAAAGACCTGTAGGACATCAATCTAGTTAAGTCCAAGAACATGTCTCTGTAGAATTCCCTAGGGTGTCAGAGGAAAGAGTATCTCTGCACATCACTACAGATTCTTCATAATTACTGCAGGGATATTACCAGGAGAACTGCTGCAGGGAACAAAAAGCCTTTGGGTCACATATTTTGTATTATTCACCTGATTCTATCAGTGTGACACACTGTTGTACAGACCATCGTGGTGTAGGTTTTCTGTGGAAAAAATGAAGTGCTATGAAAATGAACATTTGAATACGTGGAATGATTTTCAAATGTAGTGTAACATGGATCTGAGGGAGCAGTTTACATAATGAGTCTCAGAAATCATGATTCCCATTGCTCTTTATCCACAGGATCTGTAGGGACACACTAGGCCATCCTATAGCCAACAAACCCACATTCAAACACAATATAAAGATTATATTATATTAACCGAAAGATAGATTGTGGCTGATCACACTGGGAGTACAGATTTTCTGAGCACTCCAGAGAAAACACTGCCCCTCAGCCTTCATCTGCTTAGGTACAGAAATTAATATTTGTTGTCAATTTTCAGATTGAAAATTAATTTCTAACTGCTTCATGCAGCACTGTGTATCTGGGGTTTTTTTTAGTTAAAATCACCAAGTAGCAAGGACAATAGTTCTGCATCAGGGTGAGTTTGTTCAGTCTTCTAAATGTTTGCTTCTAAATGTTCATGCCTAAAGAAAGCAAGGATAATGGGGTACAAAATCTGTCTGTTACAACTATTGGCTCGAAGACACTGCCTGAGGCTGAGAAATTTACATGTCAGTATGTATAAATTCACACCTTAGGGTGTAAGGTTATGGGATAAAAGCTCATCTACACATCCATAAAGGATCACAGGGGCACAAAGGCAGGTGGGAACACGAATGAAGGGACACCCTGTCTGGGCCCTTCCCAGAGCTGTCCCAGGAGACCCCCAGCCCCTGGGCCATGTGTGAAACCCATCAGGAAGAGTCAAGGGGAGCAGCTCTCCAGAGCACCTTTGGGACTTAGGGGGGTTGCTGCCTAGAGGTATGGGACACATGATGGGATGCAGGGGAAGAGCATTTGGAGATTGCACAAGACTTGCTATGGGATGCTTCGGGGAGGAAGCAAAGGTGGTGAAAGGGAGGGAAGTAGGTGATTTGGGGAGGACCAAAAAAAGGAAAATAGAGTGATAAGGTGATAGAAAGGGCTGTTTGCATGTAAACGCATGGTTGGTCGGTACGTTTGTCTGGCAATACTCTGCATCTGATTAGTGCAGTCTGTCCTACCTTATGAAATGCCATTTCTAACTCCTTTCCTGGTGGATGGACTCTCAGTTCAGTGTTGGGGGGAGAGGGAGGGACAGAGTCTGAGTGGCAGCCATTGGAGTCAGACCACAGGTCAGCGGGCCCTGGTGTCATGGTACCAGGAACTGGAGAGACCAGAGTGAGTGGACTGATGTGCCAACAACTAGAGTGGGACCTCAGGTCATAGGGGCCTGTGTGTCCATGCTGCCAGGAACTGGACCAAGTGCAGGTGTATAAGTGAGTGTGTGATCATTAGCAAAGATCAAGCCAGACTAGCCAGAGAGTAGATGAAGTTGCCTGGGAGCCAGGGTTGTGTGTCTTTAAGGGTGAGACCACAGTGGAATCATCTATCAGGTGGACCAGCAATGTCCTGGCCATCAATGGGTATGCAAGTGTCGGTCTGTGTATCTGTGCATCTCTGTGTGTGTGTGCGCGCATAAGTGAGGCAATCTGTATTGGCAGGGGCTGCAGCCATGGGGTTTTGTATGTCCATGTCCCAGCAACTGGGGAGACTAGGATCCAGGGCCAGATAGTGAGCAGACCAAGTGTCTGAGCCCAGCTGCTGGAGGGATCTTGTACTTATATCTGTGTAAATATTCTCACTGGCAGATCTCTCTCTTGCTCAGCCAGAGAAGGGAGAAGGATGAGGTCACTGATGCTGTCTATGTTCATGAGTGCTGAGTGTGTCTGTCTGTGATCTCTGTGCCCAGCTGTGTATGTGTATACATGTGGTGTATACATGTGTTCTCTGTACGTGTACCTATTGAGAATGCATCCCCAGCCTCCCTACTTGTTGCACCTGGGGGGCGTGGAGCTGCGGCAGCCTTGCCTCAGGCTGTAGATTCTGCAACCTCTAACAGAGATACACACAACTTACAGAACAAAGGATTCAGCTTTCAGCTTAACAGTTATGAGAAAGACAGTGGAGGTTTGTTAATTTCTCATTGTATTTATGGTTGCAGGTAAATAGTGGTGTCTCAAAGACTGATCTAAAGCAATTAAAATCAACAAATTTGAGATGAATAAAAAAAAATTGACAACACAATAGAATAAATAATGTTAAGCTCTAAAACCAAATAAAAAATCATCAGTCATATTGGAGTTCAACATTTTAGAAACTTCCACTCCAGTCACAAGCATTTGTCACTCAGAAACACTTAAATGCTTACTGAATTATATAAAGTGATCAGCCTTGTAAAGCACCTTGAATATCATTAATTTTGGATTTTTTTTTAGACTAGACAAGAGACAAGGGTTGCAAAACTGATGATCTTTTACTGAAACAAAAAATCTCTAGCAGCTGACTATCTGTTTAAATCTGCACATTCTTATATTCCTACCTGCATCTTTCTAATGTGATTACTTTTCAGAGATGCAGAGCATCTCAGCCTGTATTTCCCTTTTCTCTTCCTCACCCCAAATGAAAAAGCAATCTGATTGCTAAAGAGACAAGGGTTGCAAAACTGATGATCTTTTACTGAAACAAAAAATCTCTAGCAGCTGACTATCTGTTTAAATCTGCACATTCTTATATTCCTACCTGCATCTTTCTAATGTGATTACTTTTCAGAGATGCAGAGCATCTCAGCCTGTATTTCCCTTTTCTCTTCCTCACCCCAAATGAAAAAGCAATCTGATTGCTAACAGGACATTTTTTTTCCAAAACATGTTTAATTTTTGGAACAGACTTTTAGCAGCTATGCTTTTGAGGGTGCTGCAAGACAATCCATTTTTTATGAAGAAAGTGTGAAGTTTGGTTAATGTTTTGTTTCAGTAACACCATTGGATCTTAGCTTTTTTTTTTTCCTTGAATATGTGTTTCTTAGAGGCATCCAGAATGACTTTAAAATCAATCCACATAAACCCAGGATGAAATTATTTATCTAAGTGACAGTAGTACATTGGAGACTTACCCTCTTTTTGATTCAGAGTACTGAGGGCAAATTGAGAGCAGAATGATGAGAATGAAATCCAGGGAGTGTGCTGGAGTTCATTGCTTTCTTAAAGTCAACTGTTAATAAAAATTAAATTATCCATAGTAAAATATGTTTTGTTCTTTCTTCATGCTTGTTCAGAATGAATTAATTCAGAGGGCATTGTGTTCAACTGTCAGATTTATTTGTGAGTCAGAGAATTCCTTGTAACCTAACATTCATCTGCTAAAAAAGAAATGAAAACATGAAAATGTTTTATTATTGTTTGAAAATAAACCTTTCAATAATATCTTTCAGTAACCATTGTTCTTTTGTAGTTAATACCAGATAGCTGTAAACTAATTTTGTGTCTAATTCCAGAATGATGTAGTGCTTGAAAAGCCTTATATAATCTTCACTATACTTCTGTCCCTAGGAAGACCTAAGGATCTGTTGTATTGGTTCATTCAAAGAGGCAGACCTTCCTTTGTAAAGGTATGAGCGAGCAGCTGTGTGATGCTCAGTTGCCAGCTGAAGTTAAACCATGACATCACCATATGAACCTGAGACATCAACTCTACTGCAGGCATTAACTAATTTATAAGTATGAACACACATTTTGCTATCCAAAAGTTCTGACTTACTTTGTCAGCTTTGTACGTTTCCATTTACTACGTAATGGTTGCCAACGGCTGGACTGAAGTCAGAGCTTTAAGAACTCTGCAGTAACTTCAGTGAAAAGGTTTGTCTTAATTGGCGGTGATACTCTTGAGCATTTGCATCTATAAACCTGCGAACATGTTCTTTAGAATAACTCCTGTATGACACATTTGTTAAAAAAGCTGAGTTCATAATAGAAAACTTCATACAGCATAGCATTTTGATTCCTGGTTTCATCGACTCATGCTTATCTATGTGTTGCGGTTTAACCTCCGTCAGCAACTGAGCACCACACAGCTGCTTGCTCACTCCTCCCCCCCGCAGTGGGATGGGGGAGAGAATTGGAAAAGCACAAGTGAGAAAAAACTCGTGGGTTGAGATAAAAACAGCTTAATAATTTAAATAAAATAATAATAACAATATAATAATAATAATAATAATACACAAAGC
>NW_008795138.1:5777327-5793230 GCF_000699145.1 Aptenodytes forsteri | reverse complement strand
AGCATGGGAAGCTGACAAGTCCTTGACTAGTGTAAGCACTACCTAGCAACAACTAAAACATCGGTGTGTTATCAACATTGTTCTCACCCTAAATCCAAAACACAGCACTGTACCAGCTACTAGGAAGGAAATTAACTCTATCCCTGCCGAAACCAGGACACTATGGTTTACATATAAAAAGTTTTTTTCAAACTTTCCATAGAGACATAAAGGACCAAACAGGTAGATAGATTTTAAGCACTACTCAACATAACCTTGTTTAACTTAATTTCTTAAAATCCAGATTTTTTTTTTTTGTACAGGTAATAAAATATGGACTATAGTACACCACTGAAAATCCTGGTTTCCCTTTTTTTTTTTCTTCTCCCTGAAGAAAGGTGTTTTTGAAATGCCATTAATATTTTTGTTTGTAAACTCTTTATGATGATATAGGTAGCAGGATATACACACTGTACATTACATAATGGACATTCCCAATCTCTCTATCTGAACTTTAATCAAGTCAAACCTCTCTGCAGAGCCATGCATCTCTGTGATATTATCTATTTCTGTATATTTGCTTTGTTTGTTTTCCCTCACATGATGTAACCAAGGGAAACATTTGGATCTACAATTTCTTCTTAAAAGATAACTCTTTACAAAGTTAGCTTTCTTATGTTTCCAATACTGCTGATACCTAAATAATGACTTTTTTTAAATTTAGATCCTGTGAAACCAGAGAAGGAGCAAGGGAGTGCTTGTATGGACCCAAATCATGAATGTTTCAGTACAAACTTACTTAGCGAATTACAAACCATAAAGAAAACATTTATTTATATCGTATGATGCACAATTCTTCAGCAAAACATTCAGTACCATATGGTGAAGGGTTGTCATTGGTTCCTACTTGACTGAAATTTCTTTCTTAAAAACATTATTGCATCAGCATGAAATTAAATGAGGAAAGTGAAAAGTAATTGTATATAATGATATGCCTTGTAATTAGTACTTTTTGACTACAACAATAATACTCTTATACAGATGTAACAGGGTATATCGGCCGAATTTAATGTAACAGCAAGCAACAGAGACAATTAAGAATGGACAACTGAATATCCAATGAAATGGAATAATGTTTTCAGATTAAGAAGCACAAAGTGCTTCTACCCAGACCATCTTAGAGGAGAATTCTGTGGACAATTATGAAATAAACAGTCTCAGGCCTGTTCTCCTACTGTGTTGATTATTGTACATTTAAGGGCTGATCAATACCTGAATAACACCCTTCAACTGAATCGCAAGAGTATTTTTGACTTCTTATTTCCATTCCTTGCTATGAAGTTGTATTAAGCCAAAGTGTCAGCATGGCACTAAGAATTGGTAAATGTCTTCATTCAGAGCTGAATGTGGTCAAGAGACTTCACCAGAGCAGGTGGAGGTCCCTGAACAGGGGATATCTACAGTGCTAAGAATTGTAATATCAAAGTCAGAGGTAAGACTATGGTGTGAATGCTGTTTTGTAACTGTCAGATCTGCAAGACATTTAGAGTGTAAAGTGAGGGGAAAATGGAAGTTGTTTAGGAGCCAACAGGAAGCAACAGATGCATTTATGCTTCTGAAAGGTTCACAAGTTTTATCTTAGAGCACCACTGTAAACACTTTTAATGTTCATTTTGTCATTTTCCTCTTTTGTTCTGCACAATATTGAGCTCACAAGAAAAATTTTATAAAGATTAGGAAACATAGAGCCTTTTTGAATTGCAGGTAGATAACAGCTACTCTGATTCTCAAAGTGTCAAAAACAGGAAAAAGGGAAATGGCATGTTTCAATGATAACAGTAGCTCAGCTGAAACCATTAAAAAAAAATCAACCTCTGAAATACAGTGAAAGCTGCTGGTTCTCAGGCTGTTCTTTCTTCAAAGTGAAAAGAATTACCTCTGAAAATGGCATTTCTGTTCCCAAGTGATTTCAAAGAGTGAATATATTTAGTTCCTCTAGTGATGTGGTACCCCATTTTTTTCCATGTTGGATCAGTATATATCATAGCTTTAAGGAAAAGTCTTCTTGGTTTTGTTAACATTTGGTTTTGTTGGCATTGGACAAATGCAGTTAAGTTATTCCTCAGTTCAAAGCTACGCTAAACTGGAATGACAAGATGGATGTCACGCTCAGAATATTGTTGTTAGCAAAAAGCAGAGCACAACCTATATGTGAAACCAAAACTATTGTTTGCCTAATAAAATACATTAGTATTGTATCCAAAATACAGCAACTATTATTATTAATTGTTACAATAATACTAATACTCACAATCAAAATTATCTATTTAATAAAAAACTAATGTTATTAACAGTATCACAGTTAAAAATGATGGGACAAAAAAGGCCCTTTTAGTATCTACCCTTTTTTTTTTCTGGTGTTATGTTCGTCCTTTCATTGCCACTCAATGGCACCAGACTTCCTTAAGAGGAAGGCAAGGGGGATGTCATGAATTATCAGTGTATTGAGTTCTTTGTATGAAGTAGTGTGATGCTTATGGCAGATGCTGCTGCTTCTTCTTCTAAGGTCCCATTAATGTCCTCATATATATATATTTTAATGTGCTTTGCACTGTGTTCTTTTTCCATTAGCCTGCAATTCTGCTTTACATCTTACTTTATATGATGTACTTTACATATGTTGGATTCTCTTTCTTTGTTCTTTTTGTTACCCCTAACATCATCTTTGCCTGTTTTTGTCTCAGTGTGCCTTACTATCAGTAACTGATCACTGCTGAGTTGCCGAGTTAGGGCCTTCTGTATCATTCTGTGCCCTCTTTTTCAAGGCCTCTGCTGTCACCCCTGACCTGTACTGCTGTATGCTGCATCATTGTTCTATGGTCAAAGATAGTCATTCTGCATAGCACAATTGCTTGGTTTTATTACAAAAAAATTTATTATCAAAATTATTAAAAATAAGGACTACAACAAAAATATCAAAAAAAGAAATTATATCCAAATACACCATGCTAAATAAAGCTAGAGCAAACGAGGTAGTAGTAGCCATGTTGTCATTTCATAATTCCTGTATCAATTACAGCTAAAGCAAATATATAAGCAAGACTAGTCTACACAAAGCAAGCTTTACAGCCCCAATCCTGATGCCTTGAAGAGACAGTGCAAAGCTTGTGAGCTGTTGCTAGCCATGCTAATACTGTATTTACTAGGCTACAGGACTACAAGGGCAAGCTTTGGTACAGGCAAACACTCTTGGCAGACAGGGAACAACCATCTGAAATAGCTATTACACACTCAAGTAAAATGATTATTACTTTGCAAGAGGATTATCTGATTAGATCTGAGTTGAGTCAGATCCAGGGACTATGCCTATAATTAACAATAACATTGAAATGTTTGAAAAATTTGACAGGAAGCATCTATCTGGGTTGAGGAGGCCAAAAAAACACGCAAATCATCAAGTTCAGGGAAGATCTGTAATTGCTTGTGAAAAATACCTTTTGGGAGGCTAAAGCTTGTTCGTTTGTTTTGAAAACATCAAATTATATCTTTATTATTCTAAAGAAATTTCATCCTTCAAACTTAGTTTGTGTCTTCCTAAATTCACTAATTGCCCCTATTTACAATTCTGTATTCCTTCTCTATTTTCTTCCCTTTCTAAAAAGAAAACCAGAAGTACTAGGGTACTGGCCTGAGAATATGATAATTTGAAACTTTTTGCCATTTTTTTCTTATCATTTTGCTGGATGTTTTTTCCAGGAAAAATCCAACTGCATAAGGAAAGAAACCCAAAAAGCTCTTGTCAATTGTAGGGTTTTACCAGGAAGTTTTCTCACCCAATAATTTAGCTTATATGTATTAATTTGATGGAAATGAGCTCTTCTTAATTTCCTGTTCTTTTTCTTTACACAACATCAAAAGATAACCTAAAGCTAAGTCACCATTTTACATGACATTATTTCTCTATCTAGTATCTCTTTTCTTCAACTATTATTTCAGTAGTTCTAACTTCTTCAGAAGAGTTTACATTCACAGTCTATATGTAGTCTTATTGCTCAGGTAATTTATGCTCAGCCACAGTATTTATAAAGTTTATATAATGTGTATGCACAACCATCATCACCTCAGTCAAAACTTAAACTCTTTTTCCTCCTTTGCCCCTAGTAGTTAATGCTCTGTGTAGTTCTGCCAATAAGAAAGACTATAAGTTTCTTTCTCCTGTGGTGATGACTCAGTTCCCTTGGTTGACATGATATAGGGGCAAAAATATGGTTCCATTCTTTTCCTGACTGCTTGCTTCACAGTTATAGTAGGACCAGGCATGAAAACATCTCTTATTCTATAAGAAGATACATATTCATTGTTCCTTTATCTGGTTACATAGGAGTAAAGCTGAAGTCCTTACTCTGTGTACACAGAGAAGGCAAGAAATTTGCTTTTCAAAAGGCTGAATAACTTAGGACCCTAGGATCCATTATTTCCCTCTGAGATTCTGGTTCCTAAGCACATAAATCACTTTTTAAATGTTATGCTAAGTTATATTCTGGGCCTCTGAGATAAGAAAGGCAAGATGCATGAAAAAAGGAGTAAAGCTGAAGTCCTTACTCTGTGTACACAGAGAAGGCAAGAAATTTGCTTTTCAAAAGGCTGAATAACTTAGGACCCTAGGATCCATTATTTCCCTCTGAGATTCTGGTTCCTAAGCACATAAATCACTTTTTAAATGTTATGCTAAGTTATATTCTGGGCCTCTGAGATAAGAAAGGCATGATGCTTGGAAAAAAGTATTTGGCAAATTTGGGTTTAACCACCTAAAGAAACGAAGAGGAAACAGTAGGATGTTTTTTCTGTGACTCAGATGCAATACCAGTGCTTCTAGCACTGACGTGGATAATATTTCTTTAATAAAACAGTGGAGGATTGCTTGGTAGTATCTCAAATTTCATGAAAACTAGGAGCTTACTAGTCATACTTTGCATCATTATCATATATATTACATTCTGTACTCACATGCTGACATAAAAAAAATAGTTTGGAGGCTGTAGCAGTACAATTATGAATAGTGATTGACAAAACAAACAAACAAACAAACAAAAAAAGCCCCACACCTAGAATAAGTTGCATATGGGAAGATACCGTAACTAATGAAGGATAAGATGTTAAAAATATCTGTTTAGTGAGATTTTTTTTGCTTTTATAAGGTAAGCTGATCCAGGGAGAATGTGTGCCCTCTGAGAAAGAAATGGAAATGCAACCCTTGAATAATAAATACTTGGTTTATTCAAGGACCTAGAGTGACAAAAGATGTAAAGATACCTGATTCACCAGTGTAGCAATGCATCCTCAAACTAGGGTATATGTGCTGAAGTTTTGTATCAACATTTGATCCTAACTTTTGAAAAAACAGTAGGTATAGGACTGACAATCCTGAAGTGGCAATTCTGTCCTGAGGCTGTTCTTCTATCTAGGCAGGTGATACCAGGCCTGATATTATCCCTGTGCTTTGCCTACAACCAAAGCCTCAGTGCAGTCTGGAATTTGATCTGGATAATGATATAAGTCAAGTTTAAGCTACATTGTTTGCTATATTATCTATTCATATTTAACAATTATTTCACATAAACACAGAAGCTGAATTAAGGAAAAAATATCCCATAAATACAAAGTCCATGTATTCATCAGGAAAGTGGGCCAAGATATTTATTTTTCCAAGAAAGGGAATTTAAATATTGAACTGCTTAAAAACCACATATTAACTATGAGGATTTATGTATTCTCTATTAAAAAATATTATCTGGAACTAGTAGGCTTCTTTATCTTTAGGAACTATTTGCATTTGTCCATTGAAATAGACCCATTTTGAATACTTTTAAAATAGATACACCGTGTCCAAGGGGAAAGAAAACAGCCAGAAGTCATGATATATAGCTCTGCGGTGATTCATTATGGTTGTCTCCAGTTTTATTTTAGATGGTGTGTCTCCATAAATTCAAAGTGTTAGCCTCTGAGTTCATCTTTCACTTCCCTGCACACCTGAGCATTGTCGCTGAATACTTGGCTCTGACCCAGAGCTGAGTCATAAGCAGTTTCTGTATCTGGTATGAGAGTCCAAGATCTCTCCTGAAGCTAGCAGCACAAACATAATTCTGTGTATATACTCCACAAGTTACTTTTGATAGGATTGTTCTCATGTAGCATAGGGATCTAAGTGATATGTCTAAAATAGAGCCTACTTTTCCTCCTCTGTCACCTGAAGTGAATGCAAAGAGAAAGAAAAGCCAGAAGAGGAGTGACAGTCTCGAATAGCTGGGCAATCATGCTTATGTCCAGGTTTAAAACAGTGGACTCCTGGTTTCACCTGTGTGCCACCTTCATATAGAGAGGAGATGCGGATTTGTACTCTTCCTTTGTGATTGCAGGGCACTTACTTAGGGACTAGGAAGGGTGACTGGGGGACCTGAGTTTCGGGGTATGCTGTGGCACATACAAGCTGCTACTTCTAGATGTAGCGCATTGTTCTCCGTCAATGAAACAGAGAAACCTGTCTCCTAACTTAGGCATTTTAGTAGTGCCCAACTAGCTCACTGGGTGGGTGACGTAAATATCTTTACATTTTATTTTCCTCTTCTGCAAAATGAAAATAATGTATTTATTCATAATACATATATGGAAAAAAATACAAGTTTTCATCCAAAAGAAACTGCTGCTGTTCATCCGCACATGAACTGTAGCTCAGTATACTTACCAAACACACACGCACCACTCTGAATTTACGATCTTGTCTGTAAACACTAAGTTGGCTGTTTACATGCAAAACCAGGATGAAAGCTAAGAGATGGTTAGCATTTATCATTAACATTATGTTAGATTCCCAGGCAGCAGAATGCTATATATACACCAAAGCTTTTTTTCCTTTATCCTCAGCGCTCAAAGTAACAATAATGGATTTTTTTGCACTGAGGTATTTTACATATGAGCCAGTTTTTAAATATATTTATGTACAAAATTATTTTAATATTATCAAAAATGTTTTGTTGTCATCATAGTTACAGTGAATAAGCAGCTTACTATTCATTACTGGTATGAGGCATTTTAAATTGCATGCTCAATTTCAACAGTATTTGAAAAAGGGAATGTCCTTGTGAATTAAGTTTGCATTCAGTGATACATCTTACTGTTCTTTTGTTCAGAACATTCACAGGAAAAAGAGCAGACCAGCCCTTTTTGTTTGTTTGTTCATTGTCTACATAAGTTTAGAGCAAATTTATTATGGGATGTCTGCAGTTCCTCAGTGAATCTCAAGCAAATCTCATCTCTAATGCTTTTATACAATAGCTATTTAATCTTCTTTATGGAGAGGACAGAATGACCTTATTCTTTACTTTTCCTAATAAAACTTTTTTTGGTTCAGAATTTCAATGAGGTGAAAAATGAATTTTGCCTTACTGAAAAACAAAAATATGGAAATGTCTCTGAAGTAGGAAGAACATTTTCTTCCTAAGCTTTAACTAAAAAATAAAAATTAATTTGTTTTTAATGATTAATCTCTTGCCATGCTAGAGTTATTTTCTGGCAATGATCGGCCTATAATGCAGAAAATTATATTTATCATTTCCAGTTGATTAATTCAAAGATCTTAAAATTAAAGGTATGTATGGTAAGCCTGCAATGTAGAAATATGTCCTAAAGTCTTTTTTCATCAAATAATTTATTTTATTCACTGAGTTTAACTGCTTAGCATTGTGTCTAGTTTTGCTTTTAAAATGACAGATACTGTCAATATTTGTATTAAATTATTTTCTGTGAACAGACCAAAAAGGTCTATTTTGACAGGGTCTCAAAAATACAGAATGATTTCAAGAAAAATCTTTACAAATGGAAAAGTATATTTAAGGTGAATCACTGCTAGTATTTTTGACAGAAAAAAAAACCCCAACTTTGGTTACTGCTGCACCTTCAGCAATAGTAGCATGAGCACATATATTAATTTGCACAATGGCCCAGAGGATGCCAGAATTTTGAGCATCATGTTATTTACCCTAACTTACAGCATGTTTAGAGTAGAAGTACTTGTGTATCTTTATATATAGCTGTCACTATCCAAACAAATTATTTTAATAAGAATCGGTCTGGTTGACTTTTTTGGAACTATGATAACTTAGTTATAGCGAGTGTGCCTCCCCACATTTGTGTGTCTATGTGTGTGTGTGTCTGCGTACACACATACCTCTTTGTGTGGGTGGAGGATACACACAGAAAAAGTGAATAGAAGTAACAGTAATAGAAGTAACTGTCTTCCTTAGTAAAAGACAGACATATCTGCACAGCTTTGTAAATGCTGAATGTTGGAACAGTGCGTGAGGAAGAATCAGGTACCCTTCACTCCTTCTGTTCAGTCTTTAATTTCAAGAAGGTTTTCTTTTTTCCTTGCTGTGATATACAAAACTGAGGGGAATAGGTCATTATTTGGGTAAACAGTACGTTACACAAGTAAATGATAAACTTACCCTCCAATATTTCAAAGATCCCCACAACAACCCTTATTCTTTAAAAACTGATTTTATTTGATTTTACCAATTACCTTATAAAATAGATACAAGAGGGTTTATAGAGGTTTTATGAAATACTGTCCTTTAACTGCTTGATGGCTCATTTCTGTTTTATGCGTCCTCGACTGTACTTCCACAAAGAACACGTGGCAGATCTGTTCAGCACATCTACAAAATCATAGATCTGTTTAGTTTGCAGTGGAAAAATATACACAGATAGGCTGAGATCACAGATATTTCCAAATCCTGAATTAAAGATGGCAATGTTAAAATTAGAACTAAAACACATAGAAACATGCCAGTTAGTGACATTCATCATTCTTTCAAAAGCACAACATAGGACTTCAGCTTAAAGAGGGCTAAGTTACTTCTGAAATCTTTATCTCAAAGTCTCTCAGAAATATTGAAATGTTATTTAATCAGTATTAAGTGGCCATTATGTTAGTATGAACAAAATTAACCAGAACATTATTAATTCAACAACTCAACATATTCAGTGACTGAATGTGCTTATTCAACTACCCCCTTCATCTCATCATTCCCTGTTCTGACATGTTTTGTGGGAAATGATGGTCAGTGGCATCTCCAATTCCTGAATTGGGAAAAGTCACTCTTGTCCAAGACAATTATTCTTAAAACCTTTTTATGCAAGTAAAGTTTTTTACCTAATAGACAGAAAGAAGAGGGATTCTAATAACCTTAAACATAGTCTTTAACAGATTTTGGAGGATTTTACTCGTAGTTGGCATAAAAGTAGATTTAAAGTTCTTTTATACAGTGAGTAAAAATAGAAACCATGCAGGAAACTTATGAATGATGGAAGTTTCTCAGTTTGAGAGTCATATTTCATCATCACATAAATCCTATTTATGCTTTATTGAATGATCAATCTTCAGGTAAATAATCAGACAGCTGTTTATAATGATAAATATGGATAAAAGACCCTTTGTCATTTTTTTATCCACACATATTTGGTTTCTTAACAATTTCTTTGTCATTTTAAATTTTTTCACAATCAATTTAGCATGCCAAACCACTGATAATGAGACTTCACAAACACGCTATATTGAGTTCCGATCAAGGGAATTTATCCCTTGACATGAATTAACTTCACTAGAATGTGTAAATGAGTAGCAAGTGGAAAGTCTTATCTCTGAAGTTGTTCTAATTAAGCAGTGACATTTAACATTACAAGAATGTGAGATAGTGGAAAAGACAAATAATTGAACTCATGTTACTGTGCTTGCTAAACATGAATATTAACATGTTGACATATTTCAGAGTGATTCTAAGCAAGGTTTTCTGCAGTCATTCAGAATGTAAGTATTAACAATATTGTAGCTGTACTAGTGGTAAGTATTTGTTATATGTTGGTTAAATTGTTAAGTTTATAATTAAGCCAACAATAAATCCTTGGATATTCAATTATGTAAGGTCTGTTCCCTTTTGCCCATAATGAGATTCTGCATTAACATTTAAAAACACCTAACAACAAGGTCAGCAACAATTTGTATATTTTTATGTTGAATTATATTTAAATGAATAAAAAAATATATAAACACAGTCATTAATTGGCAGGGGGAGTGTTGGAAAGTGAAGTGAAAAGAGGTACTCCTGAGTCCTTGACGTTAATTAGGGTCACTTCATTCCCTTCTGTGACTTCAAAATTGACCAGTGATTTGGTAGATTATCAGACATTTACATTACTGACCTAGTCATTTTGACAGGGCTTGAGTGGGGCTTTACATACACAAAAAAAGTTTTCATCTTATTTTGCAAGGGGATAAAAGAGGTGTTTTGCTGTATTTCTTTATTTCCCACTCAGATGACACTTAACAGCACAAATTATATCAAAAGAGATTTAAGGAAGATGAAAAATGAGACAGTTGTTAAGGAATCACAGAATCATAGAATCATTGAGGTTGGAAAAGACCTTTAAGATCATCGAGTCCAACCATCAACCCAACACCACCATGCCCACTAAACCATGTCCCTAAGTGCCTCATCTACACGTCTTTTAAATACCTCCAGGGATGGGGACTCCACCACTTCCCTGGGCAGCCTCTTCCAATGTTTAACCACTCTTTCAGTAAAGACATTTTTCCTCGTGTCCAATCTAAACCTCCCCTGGTGCAACTTGAGGCCATTTCCTCTCGTCCTGTCGCTAGTTACTTGGGGGAAGAGACTGACACCCACCTCGCTACAACCTCCTTTCAGGTAGTTGTAGAGAGCGATGAGGTCTCCCCTCAGCCTCCTTTTCTCCAGGCTAAACAGTCCAAGTTCCCTCAGCCACTCCGCAGGAGCCTTGTTCTCCAGACCCCTCACCAGCCTTGTTGCCCTTCTCTGGACACACCCTAACACCTGAACGTCCTTCTTGTAGTGAGGGGCCCAAAACTGAACACAGTGTTCGAGGTGTGGCTTCACCAGTGACAAGTACAGGGGCATGATCACTTCCCTACTCCTGCTGGCCACACTATTCCTGATACCGGCCAGGATGCCATTGGCCTTCTTGGCCGCCTGGGCACACTGCCAGCTCATGTTCAGCCAGCTGTCGACCAGCACCCCCAGGTCCTTTTCCGCCAGGCAGCTTTCCAGCCACTCTTCCCCAAGCCTGTAGCGCTGCATGGGGTTGTTGTGGCCCAAGTGCAGGACCCGGCAATTGGCCTTGTTGAACCAAGAATGTACTGTTGAGATCTACTGTACTGTTGAGATCTACAGAGGTAGGCAGTGTCTTAGCCTTCTGTTGATCAGGGAGGGAGAAGGGAAAAGCTAAAATCAAACACAAGTGTATGAAGAGGAGAGAAAAGAGGAAAAGAATGGACCTACAGATCCCACTTATCCAACCCAAGAGAATCCATTTGCTGTATAGCAAAAGACGAAGGACACCTGAGGAAGTCCAATCATTTAACACTGTTAAAAAATGTAATTGTAGTATTTCTTAAAAAAAAAAAAAAAGGTATCAACGACTGAAATTAAATGTGGGCCCGTACGAACATGTAGGGCTATGCTGCTAAATGAAAGGTCAGATGTCAACCCTTGCCCTGAGGCTAACTTGCTTTGGTTTTTTTTTTATCACATTGCTTAGCGTCAGCTTTTTCCACAGGGAGATTCATCTTTGAGGAAGTTAGTTACCCATGAGAAACCCTGGGAATGAGTTAACAGTTAAACCATGGATCAGGGTTTCAGTGCTAAACTCATTCCATGGTACTTTTATTTCACTATAGAGACATATCACAAATTGCTTGCTAAGTCGTTAAGGAGGAAAAAAAAATCATGCATTAGGTAAATAAAATCAGGTTGTAATACCCCAAGCTGAAAGTAGCTATGCCATTTTAAATTGTTATGCATGTGTCATAAGGTACTTGTCACCATGAATAAGAGTTCCAGAAATTCACCTATAAACAAATGCTCCTTAAAAAGAGAAATGCTCTAAGACATGTCAAATCTTTTTTTCAAATAAAGACTCAAATAAACATCGGAAGACACTTACTTTATATAGCTTATTTTTATGAAAGCAAGAAAATTCAGAAAGTTTGACAGTTTGACTCAACTTGTATGCTTTCTATTATCCAGATTTCTCTGGGTAGAGATTAACCAGATCATATGAGATTTTCTTCTAAGATTTTCAGTATTTTCAAATTTAGACTAGAAATATCATATGAACAGTTTTAGAAAGCAACATATTTCCAAGAAGCATGTGTTGAAAATTTTTCATAAAGATAGACTTTATGTATCACAACAGCTATGTTTCCTGGATACAAGTGTGGCTATTCTGAGGAGTGTATTTTTTTTAAATTTGAAATGTACTGCTACAAACTTAACACGTCTTCATTCTCTTTTATTGCGTCAATGTTTTAAAGTAGTTCAAAATAATGAACTAAAAGTGTAAAAGTTGCTTCTTCTTAACAAGTTATGAATATTTGAAGTAGTGGGTCTTCCAGAACATCAGATCTTCAATAACTGCACGCAGACTTGAATCTGTCATCTGGCTGTACTAAATTCAATTTAGTTTTTCAATTAATATTAATGTCTTTTAAAAACAATTTAGATTTTGAGAAATCTTTCTTTTCCCCAAGCTATCAATATTTACTATTAAGTGGGTTTTTAATTCTTTGCAACATTGGGCTTTTCATTACAATACATGAAGAGAGTTATCCAAATTATCCAAAGAGGTCAATAGGAATTTTATATGCATAGGATTTAAAACTATACAAGATGACTGCCCTTGTCTCCCAAGAGACATCATTATTGTAGTGGAGTAAATCTTACATAGAAAATATGTATATGATATATAGCTAGATGTCTAGCCCAGTCTAATTGACCAAATACCCTCCATAATAAAAAGAGAGAGAGAGTGAGTTATGGTTAACTTTTAGAGACCTAACATTAAATTGCATAAACCCTACTTAATACCAGGGCATCTGTTAATGGAAAATATTTTTTTTTTTTTAGGGTTTATCTACTTAAAGTACATTTATTTTATTTTTTTAAATAAAATACCTCATTGTACACCAGATGATCACAATCATAAGAAATAACTATTAATGTAGACACAGGTATATTAGAGTCATATGCAGGGGCTTGTAAGTTCAATGGTGGGGAGTACAAGCATTTGCTTTGGCAAAAGAAGAGCCTTAGTCTTTTATCAGAGATTCCACAATACAAAGCACAAATTTGAGATTTCTAAGAATGATAGCAAAAGCCCATAACCAACTGAAGAAAGACACATTGATAGATGATTTGAAGAAAAAGAGGGTGGAGAAATTGTATTTTAATATAAAATTTTGGATTACTCTAGCAATTAAATTCTTTTTCTTTGTATCCTTGTACTGATATTCACAAACCAGCTTTCCTTTATTCTTTCTAGTAAAACATTTTAATAGATCTTTGTTAGAAATGGAGTTTATATATTTGGAGAGCACTGAAACTGAAATGTGCTTTCCCTTCTTTCCTGGCATAAACCCCAACATAAAACAATTTTATTGAAACAAACGAACAACCCCCAAAAAAACCAAACCAAACCAAACCAAACCAAACCAAACCAACAACAAAACACTTCTGTTTTCTTTTTCACAGTAGTGCCTTTCACTCCCAGGTCTTAAAAAGAAAACATTACATGTTTCACTACAAATTTTTCAGCTGTTTAATGGCAATGTTATAACACACTGAATTTGGCGAAACAAAGATACACACAATAAATTAGTCAGGTAAAATATACTTTTATTAACTGCTTATCTCTTTGAAAGCAGCAGCAACCTCAGCCTTGGCAGCTTCTCTATATAGTACTGAAACATTATAAAAAGTAGATAAAACCTTTCACTGTCAAAACATCACTTTTAGTGATTTGTAGATGGAAGTTAGCTGAAAGGTTTGTGTTTGTGTTATGGAGTCTGCCATCATAATATTGAGATACAGCAGAGGTAACCTTCAGATGTATGTTCATAGGAACTATTATAGCTATCCAAACTTAGAAATTTTTAATACAGATGGATAGATGTCATTGCTCACAACATAATTTTAATTGGGAGAGAGGAAAGTACTTAGAAAAAGACTTCTTATTTATACCCTTTATTCTTTTAGGCACTAACAATTTATTTCCTGTCATGTTGCTATGAAATTATGTTTCTTATCTTCAGTTGTTTACCCTGTCATTAATTTTGGAGGAGACTAATGTGTTGGACTAACAGAACTCTTATGTTTATTTCAGTACAGTTTGATTTTATCCTAATCCTAATCTGCTTGTTCAGAATAGTGAAAAATGCATCAAATTCATATGCATATAATCCATGTGTGGTTGCATACATGTCAGCCTCATCTGGGCATGTACTTCAAGATTTTTGTTTGGAAACTGTTTTTAGTCCATACTTAGTCCATACATTGCTTAGCTGCTAAAAGTTATCCTTCAATGATAGTGAGTTCACCTATCACTAATTTTTATAAGTTAGATCCTATTTTCGTCATAAATCAGTGGAGTCCCACATCTCTTAAAAAATAGGAATTAACTCACTGTTGTCTAAATATAATGATCTGATTGCATTTGCATTGCTATGTCGTTAAAATCAGAATGAGTAATCCCACAGTTTATCACACAAGTTTATGTCACAAGTATGAGACAAGCAAGCATGGCTGTGTTTTTCTTGAAGTGCTTATGTGAAATTAATTTTTATATTTAATTATATATGTTGTCCACTATGAGGTTACCATGACCAAGAAAAAAAGATTTACATAAAAACTGTCTCTGTGTCATCTCAGTTAAACTACCATTTTTCAAGATCTCTCCTTTTCATGGCATTTTTCCACAATTTTGCTGAACATCGCTATCTGAATCAATGGTATTTAAGTCTTTGTTTTTCAAAGGCTTTTAATGTTCCTACTACATGGAACTGAAACTATAATTCTGGTTCTTAAAATACAGTAATACTTGTTAATGTGACAAGATTCTCTATTTGCAGAGGGTTTTTTGATTTTTCTTTCTCTTTTTCCGTTTCATTTCAAACTGTTGCTGCCACCTCTGAACTTTAATTGTTGTATCTTTCATTTTACAGTCTTGGATGTAGAAAAATTTTCTCAGATGAAAGTTAGAGACTGAAGTAATGAACTGTCCAGACTTCATTATTTCTTGGTCTATTGCCTAAGGACAGATGCAGCCTGCTAAGAAACTTTTATTTAATGTTTAAGTGAATAAATACCACTGGATATTAAAAGAATCCTCATAACTGTAACATCTATGGAGTTCTGGGAAAAAAGTACAATAAAACTGTCTATTGGTCTTCCAAATGGAGTTTGCAACCCTTATGAAGGGCAAGAAACAGGACCTGGTGTTTCAAGGCATCTCTATAATCCTGTGTTCCTATGTCTCCAATAATAACAATGGAGGATATTAAACATCTATTTCATGGAATCATAGAATTATAGAAACATAGAAACATAGAATCATAGAATCATAGAATCATAGGATAGTTTGGGTTGGAAGGGACCCCTAAAGGTCATCTAGGCCAACACCCCTGCCGTGGGCAGGGACATCTTCAACTCGAGCAGGTTGCTCAGAGCCCCGTCCAACCTGACCTTGAAGGTTTCCAGGGATGGGGCATCCACCACCTCTCAGGGCAACCTCTTCCAGTGTTTCAATGCCCTCAGCATAAAAAATTTCTTCCTTATATCTAGTCTAAATCAACCCTCTTTTAGTTTAAAACATGGGACCACTTCTCGAGCTTGTCCAGCTCCCTCTGGATGGCATCCCATCCCTCAGGCATGTCAACCACACCACTCAGCTCGGTGTCGTCTGCAAACTTGCTGAGGGTGCACTCAATCCCACTGTCTATGTCCTTGATGAAGATATTAAACAGTACCGGTCCCAATACGGACCCCTGCAGGACAC
>NW_008795138.1:5758037-5776268 GCF_000699145.1 Aptenodytes forsteri | reverse complement strand
GCTTTCCTAAAATTCAGGGTCCTGACTTTACTCTTTGCCTGACCATATCCCTCAGGACTGTGAATTCCACCAGTGCCTGATCACTGCAGCCCAGGCTGCCTCCAATCTTGACGTCGCCAATTAGCTCACTTGCGTTGGTGACCAACAGGTCCAGAATCGCATCCCCTCTGGTAGGGCTGTCTATTACCTGGCAGAAGAAGTCATCCTCAATGCACTCCAGGGGTCTCCTGGATTGCCTACAACTCACCATGATACTTTTCCAGTAGATGTCAGGGTGGTTGAAGTCCCCCAGCAGGACAGGAGCCTGTGAGTGCGATGCCTCCTGTAGCTGGAGTAAGAAGGCTTCATCAATAGGCTCCCCTTGATCGGGTGGCCTGTAGTAGACACCAATCACAAGGTTCCCTTTGTTGCCTTGGTCTCTAATTCTTACCCATAAGCTTTCAACCTGCTCGTGTCTATTCTTCAGAGACAGCTTTTCACGCTCTATCCATTTCTTGATGTAGAGGGCAACCCCTTCACCCCTCCTTCCTTACCTGTCCCTTCTGAACAACCTGTAGCCATCGATAGCCGCACTGCAGTCATGGGATTCATCTCACCAAGTTTCAGTAATGGCAGCTAGGTTGTAGCTTTCTAACAGCACGGTGGCTTCGAACTCCTCCCATTTGTTACCCATACTGCGTGCATTGGTGTAGAGGCACTTCAGCTGGGTTGTTGGCTGTGCCACTTTCTTAGAGGAACACACCTTAATTCCTTTGAGGTATTTCACTGGTGTTTCCCTGTTGGCTCCTATTATCTCAGGAGCCCCTCACTCATCTCTGTAAGACTTCAAGTATGCTCCAGTGTACCCAGCACATCTCAGAACAACAGGCTGAGGGCCCTCGCTAGCACACCATCCCTCTAACCTCGGTGTGTCATCCCACAGCTTGTCATGGGCAAGCCTGATATTATCCTCCTCCTCCTTCAAGCCTAGTTTAAAGCTCTGTCAATGAGCCCTGTTAGCTCGTGAGCAAAGACCATCTTCCCCCTTTGAGAAAGGTGAATCCCATTCAACGCCAGCAGGCCTGGTGCCGTGTAGGCCATCCCATTATTGAAAAACCCAAAACTATGGCGGTGACACCAGTGACGGAGCCGTGTATTAATAGACTGGGTCCGTCTATTTCTTGCAATGTTGCTGCCCACAACTGAAAGGATAGAGGAAAAAATTACCTGTGCTCTAGATTTCCTTACCAACCACCCCAAGGCCCTGAAGTCTCTTTTGATCGCTCTTGGACTATGCGTTACGGCTTCATCACCACCCACATGGGAGAGCAATAATGGGTAATAGTCCGAGGGCTGTACCAAGCTAGGAAGTTTCCTAGTGATATCCTTAACCCAGGCCTCAGGGAGGCAGCAGACTTCCCTAAGAGGAGGGTCTGTCCAGCATATTGGACCCTCTGTTCCCCTCAGAAGGGAGTCACCTACAACTAGAACCCGTCTTTTATTCCTCGTGGAGACAGTAGTGATACAGGGGTAGGCCTTTCTGATCTTAGCAACACCTGTGGTATAGATGGACCATCATCCACATCATCCATTGACTGGTTTTCCACATCCAGAGCCTCATACCTGTTGTACAGAGGCACCTGGGAAGGTGAGGTGGGCAAGGAGGGAGTTTGCCTGCCACCCTGAGCGTGGACTTGCCTCCATGTTCTTCTGTAAAAACATACTTCCCTCCACATACCCAACAAACCAAGAATGCTGACTATTAATCACTCTGATTCTTTTTTTTCCTACTCAAGGGCTTTTTGAAAACTAAAATCCCTCCAAATTTTGAAAAGTTGAAGCTATCAGACTTGTTAGCTGTTATTGAAAATGTGAGCACGGGTACTTTGCCTGAATTCATACTCTATCCTTTTTTGGTATCCAAATAGTTGTATTAATTCATACCTTCAGGTAATATGATATTAATGTGCACTGCTTTTTTTTTTCTTTTTTTCTCCAGTCTATGTGTATTGCTAAGCTGCAGTATTATTCTTGCAGATGAAACTAGTGGAATTTTAATGGAGTTATTTCAAGACACTGTATACCTAATTTTTAACAAATAATATAAATTTGAGACCAAATTAACATGCTTTGAAATAAACACTGCTTGGAAATAAAGTCATTATCTTTTTCCCTGTCTTGTATTGTGGTAGACATGTATATGGTACCTTATTATGTTATTTTATATTAATGAGAAATAGTTGATTATAGATACAATCTGTCTCACAGAGAAATAATAAAGCAAAAAAAAATCTATATATAAATACATTTAAAAGTAGAAAAATACATCAAATACAAGGCATTTTTTCATGTGGAAAGCATGAGCTAAATTTTGATAGAGCTAGTCAGAATTCTGTAGGATCAAGATCAGAAATAGAGGCACTCTGCATGCTGAAGCAGAGTACTCTATTCTCACCATTTCCAGTGTGAGATGCAGAGCTGACCTAATGACTTTTCTCAAAAAGCACTGCAACTTTGCAAAATACAGTTGCTTTATGCTCTAGATACACATATTACCTTTCTGGTGAGATAGGTTTTCTTCTACTTAGCTACATTGTCTGCCTGTTCTCAGTAAATGAATTGCAAAAAAAAAGTTTACTACTCTCAGTAAAAGACTTGGGGAAAAAAAAAAAAGCTCCCCTAGAAGGACACATAAAGGAAGGAATTAGAAGTTTTGCAGCAGATCATCTATTTTGTGTAAGACCAGAAGGAATCATATTTCAGTGACAGTGGTAGCAGACAGCTCAAGAGGTGTAAATAAATAAAGATTTTCCTGTTCCACTTTACAATGCTTTCAAAGTGCAGGTTGGAAACTCTTAACTCACAAATTTGGTATTCATCTTGCATAAACCTGGATTCAGCCCTGACATGTGCATGCACACTTACATTTTTGTTCCTTGTGTGAAAGACCGATAAAACTCAAATATTCTTTCTATGTTACAACAAAAGCTAGCACAATGGGAAATGGACCTTCATGGGAACTAGGATTCAGAAGAGTTTTATGATGATCGTTAATGAATCAGTAGCAACAAAGCTGACTGCAAATAACACAGGTCCCTATACTCCATGTAGCATTTCCAGTTCATTTGCATACTCTGCACTTTCATTTGTATATAGGAAATGCAGATCCACCAATCCAAACTCCCTCCTTACACATCAGTACAGAGAAAAAGTAACAGTCTGGAGCCACAGCACTGTACCAGCTACTAGGAAGAAAATTAACTTTATCTCAGCTGAAACCAGGATATTGGCAAAGGCAATGTCTAGGTAAATGGAGCTCAATGCTGCAATAATTTGCCAAAGCCACTCCCTGTTTTGTTCTCAACAAAGAAAAAAATTGCATCTGATGACAATTGACTGATAGATTTTTGAAATGGCTTCTTGCATTTTTTATTCTCTCTCTCTCTCTCTCTTTCTCTCTTTCTCTCTTTCTCCCTTTCTCCCTTCCTTCCTTCCTTTCTTCCTTCCTTCCTTTCTTCCTTCCTTCCTTTCTTCCTTCCTTCCTTTCTTCCTTCCTTCCTTTCTTCCTTCCTTCCTTTCTTCCTTTCTTCCTTTCTTCCTTTCTTCCTTTTCTTTTTTCCTTGTGTTGTGGTTTAACCCCAGTCAGCAACTAAACACCACACAGCCTCTTGCTTACCCTCCCGCCCCCGGTAGGATGGGGGGAGACAACTGAAAGAGCAAAAGTAAGAAAACTCATGTGTTGAGATAAGAACAGTTTAATACTTGAAATAATAATAAAATAATAATAACAACAACAATAAATTGTAATGAGAGGAGCAGGGGGGAGAGAGAGAGGAACAAAACCCAGGAAGGGAAAAAAAAAACCAAGAGGTGATGCAACCACTCACCGCCAGCTGACCAATGCCCAGTTAGTCCGTGAGCAGTGATTGCTGCCCTTCCAGCCAACTCCCCCGAGTTTATATACTGAGCATGACGTCACATGGTATGGAATATCCCTTTGGCCACTTTGGGTCAGCTGTCCTGGCTGTGCCCCCTCCCAGCTTCTTGTGCACCTCCAGCCTTCTCAGTCGGTAGAGCATGAGAAGCTGAAAAGTCCTTGACTGGTGCAAGCACTACCTAGCAACAACTAAAACATCGGTGTGTTATCACATTATTCTCATGCTAAATCCAAAACACAGCACTATATGAGCTACTGGGAAGAAAATTAACTCTATCTCAGCTGAAACCAGGGCACCCTATAGAGACCATTTAGATGTTAGAGCACTTGAAACCCTGAAGAAAAGACCTGCTCTACACAGAGTAAAAGGATGATCACTTCTGTGCATGGGCATGAACAAAAGCTAAATGCAAAACAATTGAGAACCAATCTTAAGCATGAAATGCAGCTTGCTTGTGGAGGTGATGGTAGAACAGCCACGTATACTCTCAAACTCGGGTCCTTCTGAGTCTTTCTTGATTACCCTCCATATTCTCCTGGGCTCTTATCAGTCCACAGACAGACCTCTGCACTACTGAGATAAAAGATTTCTTCTTTCACTCTTTGGACTATGTGTCTAAGTGTCTGTGTGTATGAAGGTTTTAATTTTTAATTTCAGGAAGGTGTTAGAATGATATTTGGTTACCTGATCTGAAATTTTCTCTGGATAGCATAAAACCCAAAATTACATTTTCTGCCTTACCTATGATAGTATGGATTTAAAGTTATTTTCTTATTATTATGGCATGGTAGTATTATCATGTATATAACTTAAAGATGAGTAAATGTCAAGTTTTATTTTACACTAAAATGGACTAGAATGTCAGTAAAAGTCAGGACACTGATTTTTTCTCTTTTTCTTTAGTTACATTATTTCTTCTTTCCAAGATTATTTTGCTACAGAAATCCTAATTTTAATCTAAACCACTCATGATTTAACATGCCTTTAAAGCATTCATGCTGCTGCAACACTGAATATTTATGATTCTCTTTTAATATTGGCATATTTCTAGTCCACAGTCACTATTACTAGCCAGATTTCCAAAATCCTTACTAATATGTCAACCATTTTGAAATATATATGACTTATTTTTATGTAATCCATAGGCCTAGAGGTTAGAATGGATTTTCCATGTGTGTTTATCTATGACTTGAACTTGAATTTTGTATTTTAAAGTACATGGAGCCTGGACCTAAATCTAAATCTAATTCATTCAGATGTTGTAATGGAAAACATCAACTTCCTGTACAGATCATCTCTCTCCCGAGTATCTTGCAAGTTGTATATCAACTAGACAATTTCAGTCTTTCAGATCAATGTCTTGTGAATTATGTTGCTTTCACATGAGGAAATCTATGGCTCAGATTTTTCATGCTTTCACATGAGGAAATCTATGGCTCAGATTTTTCATGGGACCCACTCTGTTCTTCGATGTCCTCAGAATTCATATCACATGGCCAAATTTATGGCAGCATGTAAAGTACACATTTTTACTTTGTGGTTTGTTTTTTTGTTTTTTTTAAAATCAGATAAATAACACAGTGTACTAAGAGAAACACATGTATCAAATAAGTTACATTAAAAGTTATAATTAAAAAGCATATACAGTTACTTTTCATATTTTATTATCTCTATATAAGTAAATGCCTCCTTTAAAAACAAAACAAATAAAAACCAATGAATCTGTATGGACTATAGAGAGCTTTTATGTAGCCTTGTATATCAATCCCTCAAAGGAAACAATTCATTCTAGAAACATGGATTGGAACAGGAAAGCTAGAAAATGGGTAGAGGAAGACACTTGCTAAAAGTTATCAGATTTTTTATTTCTAGAAACTATTGAATTATTTCAGCTTAACATGAGTGAAGTCCTGCCACGTGTTCTGACTGTGAAACAGATATATTCTTTACTACTGACCTGAATACCAGCTACAGGGTGAAATATAACTCTTCTGTGCTGCTGTTTTGCCTCAGCATATACTATTGCAGCAAATGCAATTTTGTATCTTTCTACCCAGATTTCTGAGCCATAGTTTCATTATGCTGCTCATTTTTGCATAATCTTGTCTACAAACTCAACAGTATCAACACAGGACAGAACCTTCCCTGATATTCAAAGGATGTGAAGGTCGTCTGTGTGCCTTTCCTTCTACCTGCATACAGTTCAGGCAGCCTTGGAGTGTGGCTGACCTGGTACAGTGTTTTCTGCATGCTGGTGTAACATTTCCACAGTCTTTTTCACCACTTAAAGATGTAAGCAATCCAGGACCTACTACTATTAAGTGAAGGCATCATCTCTTATCTCTCACTGCAATGGGGTCCATTTGTCTCATTGTCAGATGCTATGCATCTTGGCCTTCCAGTCCTTCCCATAACTGCTCCATAACACTCTGCAGTTAGTGAGGTTGATGTGAGGTTTAATGTATGTGGATTCACATTTCAGGTTTAGTGCAAGCACTCCTCAGTCTGAGGGCAACTGCCCCCACCTGCTGCTGAAGGAACTCAGAACCTGCTCTCTGTGTTCATTAGAGCATTGCTGGGGCCAGCTAACCATTGCAGCTCCTTGATGCAGCTGATCCACATCTCCCTCTAGACAGGAATCTTGATGAGTGCTGTTAGATTAAGCTATCTGAAATGGTGATTTTCTGTCTCCTAGCCACATTATTTTGTCCACACAGGGGGCTTTTATGGCTTAATAATGCTTTGCAGAATTACAACACTCAAGTAAAAAAAAACAAACACTCAAGTCAAAAGCTTGGAAGAAGACAGATTCTGAGGTTTTCTTGACTTTGATTTGGTTTTATATTAAAAATCTGAGCTGTTTTGTATCCATTAAAATGTTCCCAGACTAGACTGGTGTTTCATATGAGCTTTGTTGTTGTTGCTTTCTTCGGACTATGAGGATTGTAATCATTTGTGTATGTCTTCAGACTTTTGCATCAAGAAATCTCTGAAATTTCTGTCTTGAGGTCACTGGTTCTTTTCCTTCCTTCTGCTTCAATGTTTCTATCAACTTTTGCTAGCATTTGGAAAGATACTGCTGCTAATATCTCTTACACTCCTTGGAAGGAGAGTATCTTCCTTAGAGTGTCATTATTGTAACTCACTGGTCACTAGCAAGAATGTGAACTTTCTAGAGAAAATGTGGATGTTCCTAGTTTTCCTTAATAGTATAATTATATTTTCCAGTAATCTCCTGTGCTTATGTTTGATTGTCCTACAACCTCAGTAGAGAAAGAAGTAATAGCATTTGGAGCTTCATTCTTCATCCTATGGTGAATCCTCAAGTATCCTGGATTTTTATTATCCAAACGTTCATCCAACACAGAACGGGTGCATTTAATCCAGCAGTGTAAAGGTACCATACATAGACTAATAGTTAGGGAACTCATCTGAGATGCCAGAGATCCAGATTCAAGTATCTACTCTTGTTACTATTAATAATTCTGTAAAATGGCTAAACTCCAAAAGATTTAAGAAAAAAATTATATTCCAGAGTACCTACCTTGGAACTGTATATTCTGCATGGATGTTAATCTGAAATAGAGCATCTGGTACAGTCAGAAATTCAGTGGGCCTTCCTTCTGCTTCCTAGATCAGCTTCATATTCAGGAACATTATTGCAGGGTCATCAGTTTCTAATTTTTGTTTGTTTCTTTTTGTTACATCTTTTCTTCTTGGCAGAGGAGGAAGGACTACTATGAGGCATAAGTATTTCTTTTTCATCCATGAAGAGATGGAATTTTTAACACCACTATACCTCTGTAGCAAAATCAAACTACTCAGGTTAAAACACCGGCTAAAGTGCAACTGTTACAATTAGCTTCAGTTTAAGCAAAGCTATTTAACTTTGAAGTGAAAGAAACTGGAGAAGAAACATTCATGTACTGACCAACAGCTGAAAGAGAGTTAAAGAATCTCTAATTTACAGCTATTCTTTATTGTCTTCAACCCGAGATTGGTACTTGAAGGTAACAGTTTGCATGTGAAGATGTATCTGACATGCTAATGAAACAGCAGGAATGGGCTCAATATCAGCTGAGAGCCTTGTATGTGCAGGGTCTATCACTTACTGCGCAAGTGTTCAAAGCATTAGGTTACTGTACACACCTATTTTTTTAACCTCCTCCTGCCCAATGCATAAGCTATATTTGGAAGGATTTTCAGAAACGTGCTTTTCATCCAAGTGTGTTCTTCTCTCACGTAGGCTTAGTAGTGTTGTGAATCCGAGATACCTAAGTAGCTCACATCTTAAAAACAGATGTATAAATTTAATTTTAACTACTAGGAACCTATTTTTGTACAATTTTCTCTTGTGAATCGGACTCTAAATATATTTCTTTTGCAGATTTTTATGGCAAAACTTTTATATATATACATATATATAATTACTACTTACGTAGGTCTTCTGAAGGGCCATGGGAAAAGAGATGACTCTAAAAGAAACCATATATACTTGAGCTTTTCTCCACTGAGAAAATACATTGAAATAGCAGATCATAGTTGCAGTAGCAGCTGCTACTGAAGAAATGAAAAAAGTAAATATAATACTATATGTCCTTTCTACTTCTTTGATTGAGGAAAACAGAAAGGAATCTTTTTACTGAGAGAGCATTATGTACACTTAAAAAGGGTTTGCAAAGAGAGACAAGATTTACATTTCACTTCACACTTCTCTTTAGATACCCCTTTGTCCGCTTTTTTTCCTTATATTGTTCCTGAATATCAGATAAGGGTGTCACATCACTGAAAATAAGAATAAGGAGGAATAAAAAAGTTTTTCAAAAATAAAAATACAAGAGAAAGATTAATTGAGGAAGATTTTGAAGGTAAGTGTTCTAATAATGCTTGTGAAATACAAGCAATGCTGATGGATTAACAAGTGTTTTGATATGAGACTACATGGTATGGTTTTTTCCTCTCTTCTTTAGCTAAAATCAGTAAATTTTTTTTACTATCTTGATTTATCTTCTGCTGTAAGGAAGAGTTGATTCTCAATACACTCTGAGTGCTATGCTTGCTCTGCTCTTAAAAGGTGTTATCACTACTACCACCATAAGTATAATGATGATGAGAATATGTGGTTTGTTTTTTTTTTTAATAACCATGGCACACTACTAATTAGAAAAGCATTCTCTGCAAAGAAAAGAAACCAAAAGAAAATTAAATAATGAGAGTTATTTGAATGTTAATATGAGTGACATTATGGTTTTGTTGCTATGGGATTGTCTGCAAAAAAGTTAGCACTATAACAGGAACCTCATTTACAAACATGACCGAGCCAGTAATGATTCTGAGATGAAGACAGGGTGTTCTTAGATCCAAAAATGTTTAAATTAAAATATTTTTTAGCTGCAGAATGTTTTCTTGCAATGAAATGATGTGCAAACAAATACAAGCACAACAATAAACACAAAACCAGAAAGTTAAGAGGCATGCTAGAGATATGGCAAATTAGCACTTTGCATATTTATGACTCATAAATCAACAGCACTTTGAAGTAATGCAAAACAGTTTAATAGAAATGAGAAGTGTGTCAGAGACATCAAAGAAAAGCTCCATCAAATCGATATTAATCCAGTGTTCTGTTATTTAAAGAAAAAAACATGGTAATGCAACATTAATTTAAATACTTGGAATCACAAAATTCAAAATGTTAACTTTCCGTCTTCATTTAAAACACAGGAAGATAGATTTTATAGCATCATATGTAACTATAATAGAACAATAACAAGCACAAATTGTTTACAATAACTTCTGATCTGGCAAAAGGAAGACAAATTAAAATATTACTAGACAATATTTCTAGTATTTTCTTTAGGTTGAAGAAAGTCCTGGATGAAAGTTCTCATCAAACAGATAAGAGCTCAGTTAAAGTATAGAATATAAATATATAGTAGTTTAAATAATTTTCTCTGTCTCAAATATTTTGAAAAAAAAAAAAAATCTTCTGAGTTAATTATCTTTTCCCAAACTCTAGAGTTAGTTACAACTGATAATAGGGTTGCCTTTTTGACACACTTCAAATGCTTAAAACCCTGATTTGCCTATCTAACCAAATGCATAATTGACATGCATAATTCAATCCATATAACCTTAAACATCACATCACTAGAATTGCTGTTTTTCTAAAGTAGAAATGAGAGTTGCTAAATTTTGATAACATTGATCTAAAATGTTTCCAACTATATTGAACTAGCTTTATTTCTAGTGTATGGAATATAAAGTAATATACTTTGAAGCCCTTTATCTGAACCTACAGTAGCCTAATACTGTTGAGCTGACAGTTCACTGAAAGGCACTCTTTCTTGCTTTCACCAATTCCCTTGTGCTTGTGGTATTTCCTGGACCCCCATTTGGCTGATTCAGTTCACTAAACCAGCAGAAAGCAAATCTAGAAAAGAAAAGGGTACATGAACACGTTTCCATTCATCATTGACAAACTGAATTAAAGAAGAATCTTATGCCCTATAAGGGCCAACACAACTGAAGAGCATATATTGTTGCTAGCAAGGAAGTAAAATTCTTTCTTAGGTATTTCTTGCTAACAAAGTCTGAATTTATGACAATCTATATAAGATTTCATAATTCATTTGTACAAATATCATTCTTCTGGTTTTGATTACAAGACTATAGCTTCACAGAATTATAGAGCTAATACTAGCTCAAACTAATCTAAGCATATTGACACTACAGAGCATGGCAATAAGCCAAAGGAAAAAAAAAAGCATGAGAGCTGGAACAGACTGGTTTCAGTAAATCTGCAGTAAAAGAAGAATAGTGAAAATAAACAACATAATTTTATTTATTCTTTCTGAATATTATCTGTGCCAAGGAGTAGGGTAATACAGTGAAGGCACCTGCTAAAAATTAAGGTAGCTCTAGAAAGTGAAGAAAATGGGAAGACTGCAAACAAGAAAATAAATTGAAAATTAATAGTACCATAATGTAGAAAAGATAAATTTAGATGAGTGTGAAGGATGAGAAACATTTGAATTGAACTGAAACCAAAAAAGAACATTGACAATGAGCTTAGTAATATCTCTGATATCATTCATGACAGGTGTTATCTTTTGAAAAATGAAAGTAGATAGCAATTTTCCTTTGAAATGTATTCTGATTTTTCTGACCCCCAAAAATAATATATGGAAGGAAACAAATAAATCTGTTCTTACTTTAAAATGCATGTTAATTTTGTTAATTCTGTGTAATATAAATAATGACCCTTTCACCAAGAGAAAATTAATGGATGCAAATACTTGAGGGATTCCACAACTGCTTTCATGTCCAGTTTTCTCTGCTAATCTAAGTGGAATAGACATGATTCCACCTTTTTTTTTTCCTCCATGGGAGTGAAAATTGTTTTAAACTTCCATCTATCTATTGTGAGCTGTAGCTTCCCTGTATGGCAGAAATTCAACATTTAGACTTTTTTTCTCTCCAAAAGGTGCAAGTTCCTCCAAAGGACTTGGAAAGAAGGTGACATAAAATAGGATAAAATACCACTTTATTAGGTAATGAGTTTATAGGAATTTTTGTTGTTGTCTGTATTATGAAAAATCAACAGCAGGTAATAATTAAGAAATTCTGAGTAAACTCACTGAAAACAGAAACTCTCTTACAAACAAATTATATGTAGTGGAGTTCCTTTTTTAGGTAACAGAAATGCCAGAGGGAGAGTCAATGTTATATAAGGTAGTACCGTTACTATGCAAGGCTATTTACTTACTTTATAGTGTTACCTTTCCTGCTTTCACAAAGTCAGAAAATAAAATCTCTATGGGCAGTTTTCCTGGGACAGTTACAGTCTTAGGAAAGGATAACATTATTTCCCCAAACCTAAAATAGACAGATAAAGCCCAGATAAAAAATAAGATGTAATGAAGAAAACCCACAAACTTTAGGTGATTAATATCAGGATTCCTTTATTTGTGTATTTAGAATTTTAGAATAATTCTTTTAGATTTGTTCAACTTTATGCTTCTCAAGTAAAGAGAGTTAAGCTCAGAAGCTTCTTAAGAAATTCTTGAAAAATTAAGTGGTTTGAGGCTTAACAGACAAGGTTAAGAAGAGATTGCCATAAATAGAAGAGCCTGTAGATGAAAGTGGATGAAAAATATAAAGGTTGAAATTGATTATGCAATAACCAAGAGAAAGAAACACAGAGAGAAAGAAATGACTGAAGACTCTGAGGTTAAGAGAATAGATAAAATATTAAGTAAAAAAATTGCAGCCTTCATCTAAGTTGTATTACAAAAATGTAAGAACTAGAGATTTACTTTCGTAAACAAAACATGAAGCCATGAGCTAATTGGAGATAACCACTATTTTTCATGCTCTCTCACTGAAAGAAATACATTAGGATCGCCTTGCTGAGCTAGCAGTCTTTGAGAGCACATTAGGTAGGCTGGTGAGTTTGCATTGCAGGCAGATTTTCCAAGGTTCATCCACCTCTATGATTAATATAGCTCTCTGTTATAGCCTTTATGATGTAGTAAGTCTATATTTGCAGTCAGGTATTACCTCCTGAGTTTTATATTCCAATCTTAAACTGATCAGTCACATTAGGCTTTAAGTCCCAGGTCTGATGTATATTTATGGATTACTGATCTGTAGAAGGTTATTTCTACAGCAGAAACAGCAATACAGTTTTCAGCTGAAATCTGAAATCTGATTCTGCACTAAACCAAAAAATGTTTCTGTACAACTACTATCCTGATCACATCTCAAAAGAGAATGAGATTTACTTTTTGCTTTATGGCTTCTTTCCTTTTTCAGTGGAATTTATAATCTATATGTAAAATATTTCAGTTATAATTGATGCTGTCAACAAATTTTCTGTGGATGTTTTCATTTGTTTGGTTTTTCCCTCCCTTTCTAATAAGATCCACTTTTGAATTTATCATAGCAAAATGGCTATGATAAATGATCAATGGCTGAATAGCTGGGCCCGGAGGGCCCAACTGAGGCGTCATTTTTTTGTTGTTGTTTTCTATATGATAAATAGGGGGAAGGGAAGGAAATCAGGAGATCTGCAGAGAACAGAATTTCAGCATGACTGAATCTGAAATTTCATTCTGAGGTTTAAAATATTTTAAACTTTGGATCTTGTCTTTTGTGTGTGAACATAAACTGAGAATCATTACCAAAGACAGTGTATTGCATTTTCATGGCAAGATTTTGGTAACAGGTGTGTGGGTAGGGGCTGCAGGAGTGGCTTCTGTGAGAAGACACCAGAAGTGGCCCCCATGTTGGACAGAGCTAATGCCAGCCGGCTCCCAGACAGACCCGCCGCTGGCCAAAGCTAAGCCAATCATTGACAGTGGTAGTGCCTCTGTAATAATATATTTATGAAGCTGCACAACAGCTGTGAGAGAGGAGTGAAAAAATGTGAGAGAAACAGCCCTGCAGACATCAAGGTCAGTAAAGAATGAGGCGGAGGAGGTGCTCCAGGCTCCAGAGCAGAGATTCCAGTTTGGGTTGGAAGGGACCTTTAAAGGTCATCTAGTCCAACCCCCCTGCTGTGGGCAGGGACATCTTCAACTAGATCAGGTTGCTCAGAGCCCCGTCCAACCTGACCTGGAATGTTTCCAGGGATGGGGCATCCACCACCTTTCTGGGCAACCTGGTCCAGTGTTTCACCACCCTCAGTGTAAAAAATTTCTTCCTTATCTCTAGTCTAAATCTACCCCCCTTTAGTTTAAAGCCATTCCCCCTTGTCCTGTCGCAACAGGCCCTGCTAAAAAGTTTGCTGCCATCTTTTTTATAAGCCCCCTTTAAGTACTGATAGGCTGCAAGAAGGTCTCCCCGAAGCCTTCTCTTCTCTAGGCTGAACAACCCCAACTCTCCCAGCCTTTCTTCACAGGAGACCATGGTGGAATAAGTTGTCCCCCTGCAGTCCATGGAGGACCATGGTGGAGTAGATATCCACCCTGCCACCCGTAGAGGACTCAACACCAGAGCAGGTGGATACGTCCTGAAGACAGCTGCAGCGTGGAGAACCCACGCTAGAGAAGGCTCCTAGCAGGAACTGTGGCCCATGGAGAGGAGTCCGTGTTGGAGCATTGAGGGTCTGGAGAAAGTGGTTTTAGATTTGTTCTTATTTCTCATTATCCTACTGTGTTTAATTGGCAATAAATTAAATTAATTTTCCAAGTTGAATCTGTTTTGCACATGATGGTAATTGATAAGCAATTTCCCTGTCCTTACTCGACCCATGAGCTTTTCATCATATTTTCTCCCCCTGTCCTGTTGATGGAGGGGGAGTGAGAGAGCAGCTTGCTGGGCACCTGGTGGCCAGCCAAGACCAACCCAGTACAGACAGTAAACCACACCAGTGCAAAACTCACTTGGTCCTATTGTGGATCTAACAAATGTAATCAAAATCCACAATCTACACTTCTTTGAAAAATCCCAGACTTTCTCACTTCAAGATTTTTTTCTTCTAGGAGGTTAAGCTTGGCATTTGTCTCTCAATTACATAAAACAGAACCAAAACATTGGCACAAATGGATTTTATTCCAAAGACTTCAGAATATATTCAAAAACTTCATAGATCTTTTTTTATCACACTGCCAGTCTCTTTTTTCAGTAACTGGTTCAATTTTCAAAATACTAGGAGGCCATGAAGGATGAACTAATGAATGTGAACATGAGTAAATCACAAATGAACCAAAAAAAAAATGATGAATGTAGCCTGGAGAGACAACTGTCCTGCAGCCAAAAAGTTTTGACTATATTTTTGGTAGCACCAGGTAGAATAGCATCATCAAGGGCTTTACAGCCTTCTTCTGTACCAGGAATAAAGTGAAGGGAATGGGACAAATTGAAAAGCTGTTCCTACAGGAACATTTTTTTCTGAGCAGTTGCAGCTGACAGGCAAGTATGCCACTTTTTCTTTTTGAACCCATCTGACTTCTAAAATAGTCTTAGCATAAGATTTATTTGATTAAAAGTAGTAATTTACATCTGAGTTTGAGTATACGCTCAGTGGAAAGAAAAGGACAGTTTGAAAGAGTCATTTATGTGATAGTGGAGTATATCTCTAAAATGCATCAGATACACTAAACCCTCCATTTCTCTCCTTTGGCTGTTAAAGGAGCTCAAGCCCACTCCACCAGACCTTTGGAAATTTAAGCATCCACACAAACAAACTTCCTTTTCTCTGTGAGTGTGTTTTGTCATATACTGTCTTGTTTTATTGTGTCAGATATTTTGAAATTATGGGGAGCATTTCACAATGACTTACTTGAAAAAAATCACAGTCTGCTGTAATTTCAGTATGGAAGCGGATCTTTAGGCCAAATAGATTTTAGGTTATGATGACTTTGGACATCTGGCAAACAAGAACAAATCAACTCTGTTAAATATATCTATGGCTTTAGCTATAAAATTAATGATTTTTACAGTCACAAATCCTAAATCCATGAGTATTACTGTTGATACAGAATTTCTCCAAATTTAAGTCTAGTGGCTATCATTTTAGATATCTCAGGAAATCTACAGCTGAAGATGTACCTCCTCAGAATAGCTCTGCCTCTGAAGTGGTGCTCTAATCATAAAGGTGTATATGGTTAAAGTTTTGCTAAGGGAGATCTTCAACAGAAAAATGCAGGGGGTATTGTTTGTTGTGGTTTGTTCTGCCTCTGAAGTGGTGCTCTAATCATAAAGGTGTATATGGTTAAAGTTTTGCTAAGGGAGATCTTCAACAGAAAAATGCAGGGGGTATTGTTTGTTTTGTGGTTTGTTTGGTTTTTTTTTCCTTCAAGTTGCCTTGCTTGTGCCAAATCAGTAACATCTGCCAAATCATGACTGTTAGATTAACTGGTTCCCTAGTACTGCATGGTTCTCTCTCAACCTCGAACCTAGTACTTCTTCCTAATATCTCTAAGACTACCTCAAAGATAAGTCTGACAGTTTATAGGATTTTTTTTGAAGACAGAGAATGAAACCAACCAAGAGAAGCAACCTGCCTTCTCAAGAATGTAACTTTCTCAACAATTCTGAAACAATTGAAGGTAGTAATAACTGCATCACAAACAGATGTTCCCTGTACACATAGTCTAAACCTTTAGATAACCAGGATCCATGTTGGAAGCTGACACTTAGATGATTTTTGTAACAATGGTAAACACCTAGAATATTGACATAAATATTTTATACATCCAGAGTTTTAAACAATGTGCTGACAATGTTTTCTTTCTCTGTCCGTAGTTTTAACACAATTCATAAGATATTTTATTCCTCTTTGTTTCTCCATGTATTTTCAATGTTTCTTGTTCATAATAAGAAGTCTTAATTTACCTGTAGGCAAAATTTCCCCCCCCAGAATAGAATAAGTGCTTTAACAGAGTTCAAAAACATATTGACTGACATAATTTGATTTTGATTGCATATTGGATAAAGGTAATATTTTGGACCTTTTCATAATAATTGGTGTATATCAAAGGTTGTTATTGAAGGTTTGTTGGTTGGAGCAACTTCCATTTCACTTCACTAAGGAACATGTTAAACTGCTGGAAAACAAAAAGGAATGTTGAGAATTTTTCACCTTTCCTTTCTTTTCCCTATTAACTCTTTTATCCAAAATATGCAGACCGGTCTTATGATTTGTTTTTTATGTCCAGTTTGAGTATTTTGAATACAGGGCACTGGTGTTTGAGCTACTGAAGGTTTTCTATTTAACATTCCCTTATTTTTTCTGTCAAAGGGAGGCCACCTTCTGGAAATGTAGTTATTTTGATGTTTCATAAAGCTATTTGAAATTATTACATGAGCATTTCCAAAGCAATCAAATAGGTTTATACTCAGAATTTGATTTGAAATGGTAATTTGTGGCGCAATTTTACTGTCCATGCATATGTGTCTAGAACCACCTGAGAGGCACGTATCAGAGAAATCTGCATGACTATGAAATATGAAGAAGACTCAGTAGAAAACTGTGCACTTATGGAGTGGCAGCTGGGGGACTGGATAGATACTATATCCCAAATGGCACTAGATCTTTATGTATGACTGATTCAATCAAGTCTCTGTAATAGGAAAATTTTCATTTTTTTTAAGAGGAGATATCTAACTTTTTGCCACTTTCTATGAATAGAAATCAGAAATATAGACTTCTCATGATGGTAATGCATCCTAACTTAGTTGATTATATGAGGATAGGATGTTTTTCACCAGAGGTATCCAATTCTTCTCACTGGCTGCAGGGCATCTAAGCAGGTAGCTCAGATTAAACACCAAGATCAGAATTTGACTACCTAACCACAGGCATCCAAGTGCAATTTGGGATACATGAGTTTCCTGAGTGACTCCATTTGATGATCTAGTTAGGAATGGCTCTCCTGTCATCTTGTATCGTATTTGCCCATCCCATGCAGATATCTCCAAAACACAATGTCTTCAGAAATGACATTAGACGTTCACACTTAGCCATCTAAATTGTACTCATAGTGTGGAAGTCAATTAGAGAGAAGAGAGAGAAGAGAAACACAGAAAGAGAAAGAACAAAATGAAAAAAAATTATGAAAGAACAAAAAAAAAGGGAAAAACAGAACACACATTCTCTGAGCATTCCTAGTGGAGATGTTTCTGGACTCACTTGCTCACCTTATTTATCCATTTTATTTCTTCTAGTTTTGACAGGATAAACAATTGTCTTGTCTGAAGGTCTGCACTGAGTAAGTTTGGAAGTCCTGTACTGAACTCCATGTACCCTGGGTTGGTTTACCAGGGGAGCTGGTTTACTTCTGTCCATAACACAAGCATTTATATCTGATATAATCATCTAATCTGATGTAATCATCAATTTAAAATTAAGGAAGAGAATCAGGCATTTTGGAGGAATGATTCATAGTATCAAAATATTGATGCAAAAAAAAAAAAAATACAGCAAATAATTAGTTCTACCTTAAAAGTGTTTCCTTCTATTAAGTAATCATAAAATTACTTTGGCTTGCCAATGTGACGCCCATCTACAAGAAGGGCCAGAAGGAGGATTTGGGGAACTACAGGCCTGTCAGCCTGACCTCGGTGCTGGGGAAGATTATGGAGCGGTTCATCTTGAGGGTGCTCACAAGGCATGAGCGGGACAACCAGGGCATCAGGCCCAGCCAGCACGGGTTCAGGAGAGGCAGGTCCTGCTTGACCAACCTGATCTCCTTCTATGACCAGGTGACCCGCCTAGTGGATGAGGGAAAGGCTGTGGATATGGTCTGCCTGGACTTCAGTAAGGCCTTTGACACCGTCTCCCACAGCATTCTCCTAGAGAAGCTGG
>NW_008795138.1:5756309-5757100 GCF_000699145.1 Aptenodytes forsteri | reverse complement strand
ATTCTATGCCTTAATGATTCTATGATTCTATGATTCTAAAATGAATGAAATACAAATAATTCACATGTCCAAATGTATTGAAACCTTCTGTCTATTTGCTCTTATCTCAAGTCTCAAGAGTCCCTAGAACTCCTTTTCCTGAATTCATTTTTGATAATCACATCAGTGCTTATTTGAACCTACTTAGAAATTGAAAATATATCTTGCAAGGCAGAAGGTATTCTGGAAGCTTGCTGAACGTAGACATACAGAATATCTTGCAAAAAATGTAATAAAATGAAGACTTTTCTCTTAAAACACATTCAAAGTGTGAGGAGTTTGTTTTTGTTTTTGTTTTTGTTCTGTACAATAGTGTGTTAATTGCAGAACTGTCAGAATACAAATTCAGTTCCCTTATTCTCAGTGTAAAGAAGATTCAAGAAGAAAGCATATTTTACAACCAACAGATTATGAATGCCAGAGCTAGAAGGGCATTTCAGCTTTTTTGGAAGGTTTCCATTAAAAATGTAGGAATAGGGAGTCCTATTCCTTTGGTTGGAAGCGTTGCCCTCATGGCTGTGCTTAGTAAATGCGTTTATTACAAGTCAGGTTGGGAGATACTGCTAGTAATTGTAAACTGTAGACTTTGTTGTCGTGTAACCCTAGCCAGCAACTGAGAAAAAAACAGTTGTTTGCTCCCTCCCCGCATATTGGGATGGGGGAGAGAATTGGAAGAGTAAAAGTGAGAAAACTTGTGGGTTGAGATAAAAACAGTTTAGTAATTGAAATAAAATAAAATAAAAATAATAATA
>NW_008795138.1:5753152-5755828 GCF_000699145.1 Aptenodytes forsteri | reverse complement strand
TTGCTTCCACCATTGTAAGCACGTGGCGCTTGCCTTGGCGGGTTTGTGGGAGTGTGATATAATCGATCTGCCAGGCCTCCCCATATTTATATTTCAACCATCGTCCTCCATACCAAAAAGGCTTTAACCGCTTGGCTTGTTTGATTGCAGCGCATGTTTCGCATTCATGGATAACCTGGGCTATAGTGTCCATGGTCAAGTCCACCCCTCGATCACGAGCCCATCTATATGTTGCATTTCTTCCTTGATGGCCTGAGGTGTCATGGATGCACTGAGCTATAAATAATTCACCCTGATGTTGCCAGTCCAGATCCACCTGAGCCACTTCAATCTCAGCAGCCTGAGCCACCTGCTGGTTTTTTGGATGTTCCTCAGTGGCCCAACTCTTAGGTACGTGAGCATCTACATGACGGACTTTTACAACCAGGTTCTCCACCCGGGCAGCAATATCTTGCCACAATGTGGCAGCCCAGATGGGTTTGCCTCTGCGCTGCCAGTTGCTCCGCTTACATTGCTGTAACCACCCCCACAGGGCATTTGCCACCATCCATGAGTGAGCATAGAGATAGAGCACTGGCCACTTTTCTTGTTCAGCAATATCTACAGCCAGCTGGATGGCTTTCACCTCTGCAAACTGACTCCATTCACCTCCTTCAGCAGTTTCTTGTAAGGCTTGTCCTCAATTGGTTCAGGTGGTTCCTGCTATAGTAATTCCTATAACATACAACTCAAATCATGGGTTGCAACAATATAAAGGTATTTCCATTACAATCTCTACACCTGGCCCCTTTGGACCAGACCATTGGGTTTAACATTGCAATGAACTCCTCCCCTTGCTCCTAGCCTGGCTAGCAACAAAGGGTTCTTGCTATAGTAATTCCCATAACATGAAACTGAAATCCCGGGTTACAACAATTTAAAAGTATTTCCATTACAATCTCTACACCTGGCCCCTTTGGACCAGACCATTGGGTTTAACATTGCAATGAACTCCTCCCCTTGCCCCTGCTCCAGCTTGGACTTATCCACAGACTGCAGTCCCTTAAAGATGTACCTGCTCCAACATGGCCTCACCCATGGCTGCAGTCCCTCCAAGGATGTACCTGCTCTATTGTGAGCTTATTCATGGCTACACACTTTGAGGTGCTCCAGCATGACCTCATGCACAGCCACTGATGCTTTAAGTTGTACTTGTTGCAGCATGGACTTATCCATGGCCACAGATACTTTGAGGTGTACCTTCTCCAGTGTGGACTTACCCTTGGGCCACAGTCCCTTCAGAGGTATACCTGCTGTGGCACAGACATAACCACAGCCACAGACGCTTTGGGGTGTCCTCCTCCTGCGTGGATTCATCCACAGGTCACAGTCCCTTCGACTTGAGTTCACACTGGAGTTCCAGCCTGTCCAGTACAGCAGCACAGAAACAGCAGTGACCCCTGGCCATCTGTCAGCCCAGGCTCATCACCATTGCTGTTATCAACACGTTCCTAGGCACAGTAGAGAAAGATGACAAGCAGGACAGCAAGCAGGGGCAACCAGCCACTAATGAGCACTAGACTCTAACATACAGTAAGGCAAGCAAGCCCCATGGCAAGCACAGGAGCCTGCCAATTAATAGCTAAACAGAAATAACAGCTATAAATTTGATCTATCACATTCCAATCAAACATTATCTCAAATCCTTCGAGCCCCATGTTGGGCACCAGAAAGGACTGTCGTGGTTTAACACCAGCCGGCAACTCAGCACCACACAGCTGCTCGCTCACTCCCCCACAGCTGGATGGGGGAGAGAATCAGAAGAGTAAAAGTGAGAAAACTCATGGATGGAGATAAAGACAGTTTAATATGTAAAGCAGAAGTCATGCACGCAAGCAAAGCAAACAAGAAATTAATTCACTACTTCCCATTGGCAGGCAGGTGTTCAGCCATCTCCAGGAAAGCAGGGCTCCATCACGTGTAATGGTTACTTGGGAAGACAAACACCATCACTCCGAACGTCCCCCCCTTACTTCTTCTTCCCCCAGCTTTATATGTTGAGCATGACATCATACGGTATGCAATATCCCTTTAGTCAGTTGGGGTCAGCTGTCCCAGCTGTGTCCCCTCCCAACTTCTTGTGCAGCCCCAGCCTACTCTCTGGTGGGGTGGTGTGAGAAGCAGAAAAGGCCTTGACTGTGTAAGCACTGCTCAGCAGTAATGAAAACATCCCTGTATTATCAACATTGTTTTCAGCACAAATCCAAAACATAGTCCCATACCAGCTACTATGAAGAAAATTAACTCTATCCCAGCCAAAACCAGCAGAGCAATGAAGCCGTTCTGCAAGGGCATCTCAGGCTTTGGGGGAAGTTTCTTCCTCCTGCTGGTCCTTGCTGTTGCTACCGTCCATTCTTCTGCATTATTGGTCCCCCTCCCTTCTGTGTATGCTGGTTGGGGAGTTTTTGTCTGTTTGGCCGTGGGCTGTGGGTCCACTGCAGAATGTGCCTGGAAGCAGCTATCTAATTCCTTCCCTGATGTTACACAGCCTTCTCACTGCCACCTCCAGCTCAGCCACCTGCTGCAGGAGGTCGTCCACCTGGGCACACCTTTTATAAGCAGGTCTGCTGCCTGTCCCTGCGCCAGCAGAAAGGTCTAGGCACTTCCTGCAGTCTGAGGTCTGCACTGCAGCCTCTC
>NW_008795138.1:5745525-5752377 GCF_000699145.1 Aptenodytes forsteri | reverse complement strand
TTATTATTATTATTATTATTATTATATTATTATAATTTTATTTCAATTATTAAACTGCTTTGATCTCAACCCACAAGTTTTTTCTCACTTGTGCTCTTCCAATTCTCTCCCCCATCCCACTGGGGTGGGAGGGAGTGAGCGAGCGGCTGCGTGGCGCTCAGGTGCTGACTGAGGTTAAACCACGACAACATTGCAATCCCCTGCTCTGCTATGGGACGCGCCTACACCAGAGCTGATTGCCTCTGCAAGTGTTTATAATGAATGTTTACAATGAATTTGTTCTAACGTGCTCTGGTCATATTTGTCATTATCTCAATCTGCCAAGCCCCATGTTGGGTGCCAAAAAAGGTCTGTCATGGTCTAAACCCAGCTGGCAACTGAGTTGTTGCCAGCCACTAAACACAGCCACTCGCTCACTCCTCCCCACCCTGCCCCAGTCGGATAGGGGAGAGAATCAAAAGAGTAAAAGTGAGAAAACTCATGGGATGAGATAAAAACAGTTTAATAATTGAAATAAAATAATAATAATAATAGACTATACAAAGCAAGTGATGCATGATGCAATTGCTCACCTCCCATCGACTGATGCCCAGCCAGTTCCTGAGCAGCGGCCCCCCCAGCCAGCTTTCCTCTAGTTTATATACTGAGCTTGATATCATATGGTATGGAATATCCCTTTGGCCAGTTTGGGTCAGCTGTCCTGGCTGTGTCCCCTCCCAGCTTCTCGCTGGCAGGGCATGAGAAGCTGAAAAGTCCTTGACTAGTGTAAGCACTGCTTAGCAACAACTAAAACATCAGTGTGTTATCAACATTATTCTCACCCTAAATCCAAAACACAGCATTGTACCTGCTACTAGGAAGAAAATTAACTGTATCCCAGCCAAAAGCAGGACAGCTATGTTCCTCATCCTACCCAATGAACCTTAAATTATTTTGTACACATTGGTGCAGCTACAATGTTAGGGATACAAATCTGAATGGTTATGATTATGACAGTTGAATCCTAAGCTGTGTGATGATCTAAAAATGTTAGTAAGGATCTCATTGTACTCCTGGCTGCTATTTGCCCATCCATCTGAGAGAGTGTTTTCAGTCTTATGGTTCCTTTCATTAAAGAAAAGTTTAAGTAATGAGAAACAATAATGTAGAGAGGATATCTGATTTTGATTTTAAAAAGTATAAAGAGATGCAATCACGGGATGTCTACAGGTTATCTTTTTTTTTCCATTGCATTGACTTTACAGCATGTCTGACTGTGACCATTGACCAAAGATTGTCCATGACAGGAAGTGTCAAGGAAACTAGTGCATCACTCAGGTTGCCACATCTTTCATAATTATGTGATCATCAGCCTGAGGAACAGCCACTGCTAAGCTACATATTAGCCTGACATGCAATGCTACCAACAACTGATATGTTATATTACCATATGTTATGATTAAAACATATGTTGGTATGTTAGTATGATAACAGTTCTTCTGAATTCCTACCTAGAAGTCATTATCAACTAGGAAAAAGTTACATTATTTTTTAAAGCTATCACAGGCTATCATAGAAAGCCAAGTTAAAACCAAAACTTTTTCTTTCACTCAATACAGGTTAAACTGCAGAAAACAACTCAGTTCAGAGGAACAAAGATAAACTCCCTTATCAAAAACAAATTACTTCCTATTAGTCACTCTTTAGATAGGAGGAATTTTATAGATTGTCTAGGAGGATAAAATGAGGCAAGTGATATAACTTGACTGCAATTCATGAACTCTTCCTTCCAGTTCTGTACAGTAAATAGTAACAAAGCTTCAGTACTCACTCCAAATTATGACCTTCTAATGAATTTCATAGCAATACTTCTCTTAAGATGAATTTGAATCTATTAAACCAATTTCCCCCCAATAACCTGAACTATAAATTAAACCTCTGTACATGAGAACAAATTTTTGCTTTTTCTCCTGACCAGTATTTATCTAGAATTCTTTCTGCATAATTTAGGTTGTACCACTACCACAGTACAGGAGGAGCCACCATAAGAAGAGATATGCATCCTATCTGAAGATGAACAAGCATAGCTACTCATTATACCTCTTAAATAAAGTAACTATTCCGTATCAGAAGTTCAGGATCTCCCTCTAGTGGTTTTCAAAAGCATACATGCTCTTAGGGCCCAGATCTGTTGCCTGCACATAGGTCTCTGGGGGAATCTATGGGAAATCTGTGACTCCCTTCAGAAATACTTAGAAAACAGTTGAGATACCGTAGGGAAATTCGAATGGTACTGTATAACTTCCTATATGTGAACAGCTGACTCAAGCCTGGCATGTCAACAGCTTTGAAAAAAGTCTGTAGAATCGCTCTGGGAAATCTCTAGAGACGCTGCAATGCATATTTTAGTAATAATTGAGAAATTGTTTTTCTTAGATACTTATTTTCAACTTGTAACAATAAAAATGTTAGTCAATGCCAGGCTACATTAGAATGTTATAGAGAATTAATGTAGTTTTACTGTCATTAAACTTGGGGGGTTTACTGACATAAGAAAATACTTGTGTAATCTTGATTGTGAAGTAGCTTCTGGAATAATTGCAATCTAAAACTATTTTTGATAACTCATGTTATATGCCTGAGGCCTAGCAAAGAATAAGCAAATATTAGAGTCTTCTACCCAAATGGTCACAGCTTTAGGCATTAACAAATTTATATAGTAAGGCTTAATAAATATTGGCAAAAGTTGATAGGGCAGGGAAGAAAAAGAATTCTTCACTTAATCACTGGACACATCTTTTTCCCTTTGGAATATAACATTCTACAGAAAATTGAAAGAAATCTTAATAGGAAATCTTTGCTTTTTGAAACTACCAGAAAAGTGTGCTGGTAGCTCCATTCAGCATTGGTTAGAAGTTTTTTTCTGACTGATAGCATATCTTCTAACAAGTTCACATATAGCCAACCCTCAAAGTTCCCTGAAATGGTCAACACCTTTCTGCATAATGTTAATATCATAAAATAACTTTTGTTGACTTTAAGGTCCCTGAAAATTATATAACATAGGCATCATATATATACAAATATATATATTCTTCTGGAAAATAATTTATGCAAAAATTTAAATGAAATCTAGAATATTTTCTGAAGCAAATTCATCAGAAAAAGGCATCTTATTAAATATTATTGCCTTTACAATTAAGTTTTTAAAATTAAGCCAAGCTATCAATAACACCATTTACTATACTGTTAGCTTGAATATTTATTTCTTAAATTATAGACTAAAATACAAATAAATTTGGGGAGTGGAATATTAAGAAACTAGAATACCATAGTAAATCATAATGGGACTAGAAGAAGCCTTTTGAGTCATCAGTCTGCTGCTGCAGGCAACCCTACCATATAATCTCTTCGTTAACCTGATCAAACTCCATTTATTCAGAGTTGTGGTTTGGGTTTTTTTGTTGGTTTGTTTTGTTCCTCTTTTTTATTCTTTAGCAAGATAGTGTTTTATAATTTTCCTTCTCTAATATTTAAAAGTAGTCCCTTAATTCCTGTATAAATTCAGTGGTGGGTAGGGTTTCTTTTTTTAAAAAATTTTTCCTCTCTTCCCCCTCTTTCTTTCCTTTTTCTTTTCCTCTTTTTTTCTTTTCCTTTTCCTCTTTGTTATTTTCATATCTCTCCCCCCCCCCCCTAGTTTCTGTTAGTCTTTTTTTTTTTCCTGTGCACAAGTTGCACCTATCTTATTTCTTTCGTTTCCCATCTTGATGTAGTTACACAAAGTAGCTGCCCCTTAGTCATCATTTTGGCAAGTTATTCTTACCAAGTTGCTTGAGGACACATATATTTTGACTTCAATGATTCCAGAATAGAAAATATCTCAGACAGGCTGATGTTAATATCAACCTGACCTGCAAAACAACTAAGTTACTAAGTGGTCTGAAGTTTAAGAAAAATATCTGGAAGATAAATGGCATTCTGGAATTCTTATCTCTGCATTTTCCATTGCAGATGAAATGGAAATAGTAATGGAAATAGGTCTCTATTCTTTCAGGACTATATCCTAGCAATTACACCATGTAGTCAAACTCTCATTTGCTGGATCTTTTTCCACCTTCAGGAATTTTTCATTTCTGGCTACTCAGTGGCACAGTTTTAACAGAAGGACCAGAGAAAACTCATTGACTTGTGGTGGATGTCCTCCCTAAAGATTACAAAATGTAATTTATAGTCATTCAGGGTGAGAAATGTTAGAAACTGTTCTATTCCCAGAGCAAATGCTATCTGATCCCTCGATGCGTGTTATGCAAAAGGGTGCAGCACCACCAAGGGTTGATATATTTTAATCAAAAAAAAACCCCAAATGTTCCACAGCTGTGCAGATGAATACATGACATGTTTACTTTGCAAGAGATTTATTGATACATGACATGTTTACTTTGCAAGAGATTTCTTGCAAAATACTGTAGATTCCTATTCTTCTTGCACTGACAAAATAATAAAGCCATACTTCACTGTAAGATGTTGACAGGTGTCTGAGATGTCTTCTAGGATCACCACTATAAATTACAATTCCAGGTGCCTATATAAATGCAATGTTGGTCTACTTACAAAAATACAAAGCTACAAATTGGTGCATTCCAGATATAGCTGGCTATGTTATTGAAGGCTCCTTTTAACCTTCTCTTGCACTCTGCTTATGACACTTGGGTTTACTCTTGGTCAACAAGTCTTCTTGACCTCATTAGCACCCAGATCTTTTTTCAGTTACGAGGTATGTGTCCATACCTGGATACATACCACAAAGTATGAAATTGATCTACCTCTAACTTAGAAGTCTAAAAGCTACATGTGTGATTTAGAGCTCATAAGCCTAGTCAATGGATAAGTACTGCCAGAAATGGATAAGTACTGCCAGAGAGAGTTTATTTCACCTGTGCTGCACTTTCATCAGCTAAAATATACAAAAAACAGCTGTGGAAAAATCCCTGGATACTTTTTCTGAGGTTTTATTAAGTTTAAATGGCCCACAGATGGGTCTGGTGATATGTAGGGGAAGGCAGACCATGCAGCTGGGGGTGGCAGAGGGGAAGTGGTAGGTATGGAGAAAGCTCTCAGGGGAATGAGGAAAGATCAAGCTTATTAGTCAGCTTCAGTGAAATATAGAATCAAATTAGTTGCATGCAGAATGCCTCATCTGGAAGTGTTTCCTATTAGCGAGTTGAAGTGTCTTCCTGCTCACAGTAAAGTCTTTTTACTCAATTCTAAAGTATAATTACAGGAACAAATAGTCATGTATTCTTTCCGCTTACACCCTGATCTGTCTGATGTAGGCAGCTCTCATCACTGGGCTTGGGCTGATATGTCCTGCCTCTCACCTAACTCATATCTCATGGGCAGTGATCAGTTCTTAGCTTTCTTTATCCAGAATATGAGAAACTTAGACACTTGGACCTGTGAATTAAACCCCTGGAAGTGAAGTCCTCCCTTTTTTACTCTAATGTGTTCCACAGATTAAAGTCTATTTTTAATTGGGTTTCTGTTAACATTCTTCATAAAGTCTAGCACTTTGTTTTTCTTCAGGCTACCACATAATGACTGAAATAAAAGAATTTCTACACTAGACACTTTTACAACCTGCATGTGTCCTCATTTTATACTCACATACACATTCATATTGTAATTGGAAGGTAAGCATTATAATATTATTTATATGACACAATATTGTGAGAGCACATTCAAATCATTACTCATTCAGACATCCACCCAATTTGCTATGACAATGGAATTAAAATCCCTGAAGCATCCTGTAGCTTAAAATTTGTTGTTAGAGGTCTCTGAAAATTGAGTGCAATATAAAGAGAACACTGATACTATTTGTCAGCTGTTTTAATACATTAACATTAATAAAATACAGCCATTTGTAAGCCATTCAGAAAATGAGAAGAAAAGGTCCTTATCCTATATATAGTGCTCTTATTCAACTGAAATAAAGGAGCTACACTAATTTGTATCCCTTAAGAGCAAGGGATATGTCTATGTGAAGACAGCAATGGTGAAAGCATTCAAATCTATAAATTCCAGTCAGTGACAAGATAATTTCGGATTCCTAGGTGGAAAACTGCATTTTTTCAGGCTTACTGGTGTAGATAGTACGAGGGACTGGTTACCACATGGTGAAGTGGGAGATCTGGTTAAAGTCTTTCTTTGCCATAGATTTCTTGTGTGCCTTGGGAAGGTCTCATAATCTTTGTATGGTTTAGTTCCCTACTTATGCAACAGGCAGATCAGTTCAGTCTCCTGAAAGACGGTTTTCTCTCATGCACAGACTATACGTCCCTATGGAAGCTACAGAAGAAACTAGTTTGGTAATCAACCTCCAAACCACTGTCAATGAAGCTTTCTCATGTCAAGTGCTGAAGCCTTTCTTATTTTCTAGCAATTCCTGGAACCCTATAAAAGCTATGCAAATACAAGCACATATGCATACATGCTTCTTACTGCTTCCTTTCGTTCCTTGATACTGCTGCTGTGAACTCTGCCACCTGTGTGGAGTCCAGCAGCACTGATGGAAGTAGCCAGTATGTGAGAGGGGACTTGGACCCAGGTTACATGCTTTTAACAATGATACCAGATATTAATTCTGACATGCATATAATAGATTTGTCGTAACTAAGCTAAACTGTAACAGAAACGCATGTAAAATTCTAAGCATTTTTCCCAGACCTCAGAACTACTTCTCTTGGTATAAATGTAACAGTCAGTGAAATTTAATCAGAAATGGTGTGGTGGTTTAACCTCAGTCGGCAACTGAGCACCACACAGCCACTGGTTCACTCTCCCCCCTGGTGGGATGACGAAGAGAATTGGAAA
>NW_008795138.1:5743278-5743665 GCF_000699145.1 Aptenodytes forsteri | reverse complement strand
AAATAGAATTGATGTTTCATTTTAAAAATTCACAGTGAAAGACAAAAAAAAAAGCAGAAAGAAAAATTATATTAAGCTCTTGATGTTACAGTTAAAGAATCCTAGATGAACAAAGCCTTTTTTCCAAAAAAACCCCAATTTAGTAACAAAGAAAAAAGATGGAGACAGAGGGAACTAAGGAACCTTAAGACTACAGTTTTAATGCTGCTGATATAATTCAGTGCTCAAAAATCTTAGCAGATAGATACTCTTAAAGATGAGTTCAGCTTTATCAGCCCTCATACAAATTGTTGAGCACTTTTGGTGGATAGAGGTTTTCTACACTCTCTCCTTGGTCTTTTGTCATGGCTAAGGGAAACTACAGCAAGAGGTTACCTCAAGCTAATT
>NW_008795138.1:5739469-5743255 GCF_000699145.1 Aptenodytes forsteri | reverse complement strand
TAAAAAGACTTTTTCTTTGCCTTTTCATTTAATAAAAACTGTCGAGGAAATATATGAGCAACTAGTAAATACAGACATTCTCCTCATTGAAATATTCATTCCTTGGTTTCAGATGAATTCTCAAGATATTTAGAATATTGATGAATCTGAATATAATAAACACAAATAATTGAAGAGTAATCTTTCATCCATAATTACTAATGGATACAGTTTTGCACATGATGCTCAAATAGTTTATTATAATTGCAATCTGAGTACTCATATGTCAATGTTAACTCAGTTTTCCATGCAGGTTAAAAAAATATGTAACACGTCCACAGTCTTTGTTTTCAGTCTCAAAGGCACAAATAAAGGGATTGGCAAAACTAAATATTTGTTACTTAGTCTCTTATGTACATAAAACTGTGACTCTAACAACATAGTCTGACTGAATTATTAGCTTCTTAAAAAGGAAGAACTATGGTAAACATTTCTAAGGAACACATTTTCCTAGAAGAGAGTGTAGTAAATAAACTTGTTCTTTGTCATATTGGAAGAGATTACCTATGAATTTCATCAGCAGCTCCCGAAAAGAGTGAAATAAGCTACAGTTGTAAGATCATTTCCAAAATGTCCTTTGTTATTTTAAGATATAAAAGCCGTGAATTTTAAATCCTTCTTGACTAATGTCAATTAGTTCAATTAGTTCCTTCTATCTACATTTTAACTCTAACCAAATCTGCAAGGTCAAAAGTTAAAAATGTTTTCTTAGATCATCTTTCATCATAAGCATATCAATATTTCACTTTTTTATATGCTTAACCTTTTTGAGATTTGGCAACTGAGCTTCTGTATTTCTGAAATATAAGATATGGTAATATAAATCAATCATTTCATTAAAAGATGTACTGCACTGATTTTCTTGGAACAAGTGCTAATTCATAGGACAATAACATTCAGAATGGTCCATTTGACTTCAGAAATTTTTTGGCAGTCTGGATTATGATTTAATGTTTTCTTCAACTGGGAATTTTATCCCCAGTTGTAGCCCTGTGATAGAAGCTATAAACATCTGATAAATTTCTAAGTTGAAAGTTCTGTTACAGAAGTTAATTGAAAGACAGGAGACAGAACTTCATTTTTTACTATTTCACAAAATACGGCACAACTCCAGGAGATGTAGGGGAACAAATGCAAGGTACTGATCTCCTTAGCTTCTGTAAACTGTACCCAGATAAACTTAGAGTTGTATTGTGTCATTATCACTCGCCTTCAAACAATTGTAAGATAAAAGTTATGTGTATACATTGTAAATTTAATCACAGTGGTAATATACATTTTCTTCCTTTAATGATGAACAGCTTTGTTTGGAAAGACAGTACGAGGAATCTTCCTGGATATTTGACCAGAGTCTAAATGCAAATTTGAGATGTTCCAGTAACCTGGTATTTGATGGTGTTGAAAATTTAATTTCTGGAAAAAAGAAAAACCAAAACAAAAAGCCCACCACCACAACAACAAGGAAAGAGAATGCTCAGAATTCACTAATATGTTTAGTTCTGCATTTCATTATCAAAGTGTAGTATCTGTGATTAATTAAAGGTCCTTTCTTGAAGCCAGTATTATAGACATAAAGAAGGTGCTGAAAGGCAATCCAAATAGTATTGAACAGGTTTTCTGATCTCTGTATGCTGGGAAGGAGGAGGAAATGTCTTTCCTTATAGTAACCTCAATCACAACAGTTTTTCTCTTTCTTGTTGCCCCATTTCAGAACATACATGTAGTGAGGAAAAGGCCTAGCTGCTTAGGATAACACCATGGAAATCCATCTATGTACTGCAATTCAGGGACTGTATTTGGCTTTTTAATAGTTAGAAAACTTAAAGCAGTCTGATCAAGTCTGCAGCTGGAAATAATTTCTTTCTCCTAGAGAAGACAAGAGCAGCTATTTGAATAGCAAATATTCATTGAGCAGAGGCATATGGTCCCAATTTCCTTCTAAAGACAGGATCCATTTATAGCATTTATTTTGTTGACAGATGGGAAGAGTGGAGCAGGATGTGACAGTAGTGGACACAGCATCCAGGTTAGCAGAAGCTCATGTATGAGTGGTAGGTGCAGGAGAATTACATCAGTGGTTACTTTTGGCAGAGTGTTAAGAGGGAAATTGTTATTTCCAGGACTCTGTGATTACAGCTAGTGAAGATAAATAGGTCCAAAACCCTGTTTCCAAGACCACATGGTTAAAAAATTACATCACCCAGTACCACAGATAATATTTTCACTATTACATATGTCTACTCTTGTGTCCTGTCCATCATATCAGGTGTCACAGTGAGGGCCAGATCCTCTGTTAACAGTCTACACAGGTAAAGGTTCTGTGACACCTGATATGGTCTTCCCAGGGACACCTCCTAGACCCAAATCCTAGAAGGGAGTCAGCCTGAGCTCTCCTTGAGAGGCATTTTGTATCATGGCGCTAGGGTGATATGCAGAAGTTCAGGGCTTGAAGTGTGGTACCAAGGAGTTTTAGGACATTAACAAATAGCTTCTTAGCACTGTAATTGTAGTGGATCTGGCTGGGATGGAGTTAATGTTTTTCATAGTAGCCTGGATGGTGCTGGGATTTGCATTTGTTGCTAAAACAGTGTTGATAACACTGGTTTTTACTGTTGCCAAACAGTGCTTTCACAGTGTGAACACTTTCTCTCTCTCACACCCCTCTCCAGCAATGAGTAGTCTGGGGGTAGGCAACAGGTTGGGAGGGGACAGCTGACCTCAACTGACCAAAGACATCATGTTCAGCAATAAAAGCTCAGGAAAGAAGAAGGAATGGGAGGACATTCATGGATATGGCTTTTGTCTTCCCAAGCAACTGTTATGCATGCTGAGGCTCTGCTTCCCAGGAGGTGCCTGGACATCTGCCTGCCGATGGGAAGTAGTGAATTAATTTCTCTTTCTGCTTTGCTTACATGTGCCCCTTTTGCTTTCCCTATTAAACTGTCTTTGTCTTGATCCACGAGTCTTCTTGGCTTCCTTGTATTTTCTCCCCATCCTCTGGGAGAGGGGAGTGGGAGAGAGGCAGGGTGGGTGTTTGGCTTCTAGCCAGGGTCAGCCCACCACAGTAATGGGTATAAAGTTGTGTGTGAGAGCACATAGTCTGTTTGCATTTGAATTTAACATATTAATTTGAAGTATCTTTCGAATAGTGACTAACACTCTTCGATTTTGAAATGGAATTAATTAGAAAGGCTCACCAGGTCAGTCCTGTTTGTCACCTGAGAAATGGCAATTAACATATAACACTTCTTGTTCCCTGTGCTTGATCTACTCTTGTTGTTCTCATGATTGATAATAAATATCCAAACAGAGATTTGGAGGAAGAATTTCAGGAGAAAAGGTAATCCAAGTTCAAATGGGAAACAAAGTGGAGCAAGTCAGGCATAGAGTCATGCCAATTTCAGCCCTGCAAGCTGAACTAGGGGCAAAGAAACCAAAACCAAAACCAAAAAAACTTTCATGAGTTTGTTTCGGTTTTTTGCTGATTTGCAAGTAATCTTAAGCACTAATTCAGTAGGTCAGGAGGCTTACCAAGTTAATGTCCATACTATAAGCCCGAGCCAAACATTCATAGTTATTGTGGTTTAACCCGGCAGGCAGCTAAACACTACACAGCCATTCACTTACTCCCCCCCGCCCAGTGGGATGGGGGAGAGAATTGGAAAAAAAAAAGTAAAATTCGTCGGTTGAGATAAAGACAGTTTAATAGGACAGAAAAGGAAGGGAAAATAATAATAATAATAATAA
>NW_008795138.1:5735357-5739327 GCF_000699145.1 Aptenodytes forsteri | reverse complement strand
AGCTGAAAAGTCCTTGACTAGTGTAAGCATTACCTAGCAGCAACTAAAACATCATTGTGTTATCAACATTGTTCTCACCCTAAATCCAAAACACAGCACTGTACCAGCTACTAGGAAGGAAATTAGCTCTATCCCTGCCAAAACCAGGACAATAGTAGATACACCTGCAATCCATTATTCCAGGTAAATCAGGTGTTATTTACATACTTTATCTAAACTTTTAAACAATTCTTTATTTTAAGGCTTAGTTATCTAATGGCCTTTAAAGTAGGATTCATTTTATATAGTTTAAGCCATCCATAATTTAGTCATTTAAATCTGTCTCTAAATTATGGAAAGTCTCTTCAGTTTCTCTTAAGTCATTATTTTACAACTGGAAGAACAGTCACTCTATCTGTCTAACAGTCATTCAGGCTGTCTCCTTCCATTAACTATATTGAGTGCCAAGATGAGCTGCTTGTATCACATACTTAACTTTTAGGTGGCTAAAATTAAATTAGACAAGTCACCCTGCAGAAAAACTTACATTTCTCTTGCATTTGAAATATCTTGAAGCTTGTCATACAAGCACCGTTCTTATATTTGCAATAATCTAAAATCTGCTCATGGACAGACAACTTAAAAGAAAGGAAGATATGTCAAAAGTTGGAGTTATCTACGATACGATGAAAAGAAATTTGTAAAAGCATAAAAAAATTTGAATCATCTCAGACAACTAGTTGGGAGGTTAGGAATCCCATAAAGATGCAGAAACCTTTTCTCACAGAGTTTCTTCTTTCCTCTAAAAGTAGCACCACTTTCAGGAAGACGTTTTATGGATTATGGAAAAACATAACATAAGGAACAAATGTTTTCAAATTAGGACATGTATGTCAGGGTCTCATAATTCAGCACAAAACTCAGGCATCTTCATGCCTCAGACAGGCAACCCAAAATAATTGGGGTTCTTGTTTGGTTGGTTTTGGTTTTTCCCCTGCATGGTAACAGTTCATAAATGATGATATTGATTTTAAAGAACTGTTCTGATATGTTCTTAGTTTGATTAGAGAGTAATTTCCAGAACGTAGGATCTCTTCTGTTAAAAAATGGCTTTTAAATTTTGCAGTGCAGGGGCAATACCTGGAGCTTTTGCCTACTGCTTGAGTGTTGTAAAGAATTCAACACAGAAGCAGTACACAGGGTCTAGAGTAAACCAGGTAAAGTGTTATGTCAGGTGAATGTTTTCAGTATGCAGTAGTGGGAGATTAACCTTCCTTTTTTTCTTTCTTTTTTTTTTCTTTTTTTTTTTTCTTTTTAATTCTGAATGCAGTTGAAATAATCTAGAAAAATGCAGTCATAAATTATGGCTAGGTTTTATTAGAAGTACAAGTTTAGAAATACTAACAGTAAGTTAATAATAAGCCTATTATGGTAACTTTCAGGTTAACAAGTTGGTTTTGACAATGTAAACCATGTAGTTTCAGCCATGTAACAACTACTCCAGATCCTTGTGCTACGTAGTAACAAACAACATCATTGGTTGCAACACTGTTGCCAATATACAATACCATATACTTTTGTCACATAAGAGTTTGACTCTGAATAATGGTCCTTCAAACTTGCTCCTGGTCTGGTTGGGATGGAGTTAATTTTCTTCATAGCAGTCCATACCGTGTTGTGTTTTGGATTTGTGACTAAAAGAGTGTTGATAACACACCACTGTTTTGGCTATTATTGAGCAGTGTTTACACAACATCAAGGCTTTTTCTTTTTCCCACTCTGCCCCCCACAGTGATTAGGCTGGGAGTGGGCAAGAAATTGGGAGGGGACACAGCCGGGACAGCTGACCCAGATTGACAAAAGGGATATTCCATGCCATATAGCGCCACGCTCAGCAATAAAAACTGAGGGGATGGCGTGGGTGGGAAGGCAGCCATTGCTCGGAAACTGCCTGGGCATCAGTCTACTTGTGGGAGGTGGTGAGTGATTACCTCTGCTCATTTGGTAGGGTTTTGTTTTGCTGTGTGTGTTTTTTTCTCTCCTCCTCCTCCTCCTCCTCCTTTTATGTATACGTTATATACAACTGTTATATATTATATATACATTATATACAACTGTTGCTGTAATTAAACTTTTCTGATTCTGTTACTTCCTCCACAACACACTTTTGTTACCACTGATTTTCCTAATACTTCATTTTTCCTTAATTTTATTTTGTTGCTTATCACTTATTTGAATAACAATATGCTAAACCCTCTGACATTATCTAATAATTCAAGCTGCTGAATTGTCAGCTTATAATAAGCAGAAAGATACAACTACTTTTGAAACTTTTGCATTTATTACTAGTAATTTAATTTATTACCAATCTTGTTTAAAATACCTCTTTATCACAGCTCCCAGAATAAGAAATACAGTAATATTGTTGTTAATATAGCATTATGTACTTCAGAAATTTATGATTTAGCCCATTTGTGAAATTTTTTTCAAAGAACAAAATGCAAAGGAAAAGACTCTTAAAATTCTGAGTCTTTCTTCATTCACAAGAAAAATAAAATCCTGACGCTGGGTGTCCTGGTTTTGGCAGGATGCTTAACAGCATTTTTCTGCAAAGAAAATAGTCACACTGCTATACACTCTTTTGGGTAATTATTGGATGATTCTAAAGTATGGAACAGGTATGACTGTATGGTGTTTCTGGTTTGGGGTGGACTTATCTGGACAGAAATCAAGACCTAGAAGTGGTCATCTAGTGACATTTTAGATACCCTACAGAATAAGAAGCACCTATAGTGTGTATAGTATAGGAACTACAAGACACTTGTGCCCTTTAGGCAGGTAGGATACTATAGGCCATGCAGGATACAGTAGGGAATCTCAAAAGGTGCTTAACACCTAAGTACTCCTGGAGGGTGACATTCATTGCTTTAAACTGTCTGCATGTGATCAAGCTATCTAAGCTCTCATTAGAGTCAGTGGAGATCTGTCAACACTGTATAATTTGTTTTGAACAGAGCCTGAAACTGAATTAATAAGTAGATCTATAGATGATGAGGCTGTAGCATTCAGGCTCACTTTCTGGTTTCTTTTATTTAGCAGTGCAGATGAAGCCTGAAGAGTCACCAGTTCTGGGTTATAAAAAACATTCAGCACAGAGATATAGTTGACCTTTTGAGGTACTTGAAATCTAAGTGATTTTAATTAATTTTATCCAACTGGGATACAGAACCCGAGGTCTTCTCTGGAGCAAAGCAGCCTGCAAGTATGTTTTGAAAGAACAAAGTGGGAATCACCTGTTAAAAAAGACAATACACCTTTGCTGCTTAGCAGTGTGAACCTGAACTACTGGCTTGCAAAGCAGGGATCTCTCCCTGAGGAAATGAAGGGATAGATTACTGTTGTCAGATATATGAACCCATTTACTGATTCATTCATCACAGACTTTTACTTCCCCTGGAGTAACTGAAAAAGATTTTCTCTATTTAAGATGAAAACACTGATCTCAGAGTAATGAAAAATGTTGCGTTGCCACTGACTGAATTGCTACATCTAGAACCTATGCATTTACCTAATCAGTACATAGTCTCACCAGCCTCTTTCCTCTATTTCTTAATCAAGTTTATGAATAGTTATTTGGGTTTTTTTATACCTATACACCAAGAGAAACCTAAAACAAATGGAAAACTAGATTTCATTTGTCTAAAAAAAATGATTGTATAATAGTGACATACAATAATTTTAAGATGATAATGGCTATTTTTAATCTCATATTTGGGTACTTAAACAGATTAAGATTGATACCGAAAATGAAGATTAACCCTATTCAAACCAGATAATATCAATGAATAACATTGTTATTACAATAGATTTTTAAAATAAATAGAACTGGTGGGGAAGACGACCAGCCCAGCTGAAAAGAAAGCTCTGGCTGGGACTCAGGAAAAAAAGGAGAGTTTACCGCTTGTGGAAGAAGGGGCAGGCAACTCAAGAA
>NW_008795138.1:5730614-5733586 GCF_000699145.1 Aptenodytes forsteri | reverse complement strand
AGAGAACAAGTCTTCTGAGGAGCGGCTGAGGGAACTGGGACTGTTTAGCCTGGAAGAGGAGGGGGGTGTCGGTCTCTTCTCCCAAGTAAGCGACAGGAAATGATTCTATGATTCTATGATTCTAACTAAATCCAGTATGTGTTTTTCTCTATGAAAGCTTTCCAAGCTATATTAAGGGAAATAATGATGGTGAATTCATACCTATAAACCTGCAGTTCAGAAAACACAACATTGGTGATTAAAGTAGAAGCAGCTATTATTTCATGTGGCCTGACTTATCTCTTTAACTAATGAGCTTATTGCAAAATTCCAAGGTAATTTAGTTTACTATAATACAAAAACATTTTAAAAATGCATAACACAAATTTCAAAATATTATTAATTAATATGACAAAAAATTTTTTCAGCCCTCTTTAAAATGAGGCATTTTTACATTCCTGAAAATGATTTCTTAATTATTTTTTTTATTTTGCTTTCAGTTCCTCAAAAGCAATGCTACATTCAATTGCATTTTCCTGCTATATCTTCTATACAGTTTTGTAGCCTGGCTGTTCCATTTTTCTCTATGAATTGGATTCCCTACCCAGTCTATAAGCATAATTCATATGTCTAAATTTAAATATACTGTATTCTTCAAGTAATTAGTCTGTGCTCCTGTGTCTCCCAAAACAACATTCAAGATAGAATGAATTTATCCTTGATCAGATTAATTACTTACTGATTTTTTTTTTTTTAATTTCTCTGTACTGACTGCAAAAAAAGTTTAAGATAGCAGACTAAATTTCAGAGATTCAAATTTAAGTCAGTATGATTTTTCTATTTCCACCAATGAATCTGAAGTTATAATGAATCCGAAGTTATAATGAAACCTTAAAACATGATCAAAATCTGCACTGAATTATGGAAGCAGTTGTCACATAGATAACAGAGCCAAGAGGGAAGAATAGGGGTCTAAAAAATCTCCGCAGGTCCATAGTTCATTGTTTTAATGGTATAGTGATAAAACGAATATTTGAGGTCAAGACAGTTAAAATAAAATCTCATTTGAGTGAAACAAATCATTAAACTTTATTTTTTTTTCTGATAAATAATGAATTTCAGCAACAAAAATAGCATTTTTCTGAATTTACTTGTGAAAAAGTACTGCACTTTGTAAAAAAGATTCCCGTCATCCTTCTAGGATCTGTAATTATTTGGGGAAGGGGGCCAAAACCCCTTTAAAATGTGATTTTATGCAGTTACACTGAAGCACTAGCGTGGGAAGGGATTGGCTTCACCTTGATGCTTAAAGCTAACTGAAAATAATATATTTATGATGTCCTGAATTGGGCTGGCAGCAGTGATACAATAATTTTCCAAAGATCTGTGTAAATAGTAAAAGAAAAAAACCCAAACAAGTTCAACTGCTATCTAATGATATAAGAACTTGGTTTAGTTACAGCCTTGGGCTCTGACTCTTTGTCAAAATTTGAGACAGCCAAAGTTTTCACCTGAATGTTCTGAAAATAAGCTCTGGACCTACTTAAATACATAAAAGTTAATACATCAAGGTTTTGCACCCAATAGTGATCACTAACCCCACCACTCAGGTTAGTCTGCTCAAAAGGGCAATTAATTTTCACTGCCTTAGCAGGATTGCTTACCTGACCAATTGTTTTCACTTTTGTCTTTTATTTTTCAAAGCTTGGGGAATACCCAACAAGTACTTACAGTATTAAAAGTAATGGTCCAAAGTCATTTACAGCGTGGAAGATGGGAGTGAAGGGCAGAAGTCTGAAATGAAAGTCAAAGTTGGTAAATAAGTGACCTGTATCAGTGAAACTGGTAGAAGGTTAAAATGTCCCACTTAAAGCAGGCACATGTGCTTCTGGATGATTAAGCAGTGTCCTGCAGTAGTGGGAAAATGTAGCTCTAGCATGGGATTTGTTCCAGTCAGCTCTGAGAGTTACACAACAAGCTATAAAAGGATTCCTTAGCTGATCTTTTGGTGTCACTTTGGCATAGCCTCTCATATAAATGTGAGATATTGTGGCAACAGAAACAACAACAAGAAAAAAAGCAATTGCTGTTTCTAACACAATGGCTGCTACCGCATGGTGGCTGTGGGTGAATCTGCAAAAAATTCAGACTCTGTGAATGCTTCATCCAGGAATAATTTTATTACTTAATAATATTTTTTTTCATTATCTGCGAGAATTAGGTTTCTCTTTTTACTCTTAAATGTCTTTGAAAAATGCCTCCATCAGATGGTTGAGGCATAATGAGAGAATGTCAATTTTATTACCAAACTGTAATGAAGTTTACCATCTTAAAATCAAAGAAAATAAAACAGCAAGGCTTTACTTTAACTTGTGAATACCTAGAAGCACTTACAGATACCTGTCAGCAAAGACACTTTGCTACAAATTAACACCTAATATTAATAACAACTAATGTTAATAAAACCTAGTAATAATAAAAAGAATTATAAAATGGTTCAGAACAGAACTTTAGAATTAGGGTAGGTGAGAGTAAATAGAAGTAATTGCATAGAGGTTGGAGGTGTCACTTAATTCTGCATTGCATTGTTGCCTTCTAGAGAGGCAATTAAAGAGATACTTCAGGAATATTGACAGAAGAAGAAAAAATTGCAAAACCTGTAGCATTTCAGTCTGAAATCAAATGATAGGCAATCTTATTTGTCATCCTGAAAAAAACTCATAGGAAAAAGTATTACTTTATACATTCTTATTCTGTTTATCAAAGAGCACAGTTTAAAATCTTCTGGAGATCTCAATAACAATTACATTATTATCTTTGACAACTGTTAGACATTTTTTAATTACAGGAAAGATGGAGAGTGCTAAATTTATCACAGAATCATAGAATAGTTTGAGTTGGAAGGGACCTGTAAAGGTCATCTAGTCCAACCACCCTGCAATGAGCAGGGACTCTTCAACTAAGATCAGGTTGCTCAGAGCCCCGTCCAACCT
>NW_008795138.1:5727293-5729596 GCF_000699145.1 Aptenodytes forsteri | reverse complement strand
ATTTCTTCCTTATATCTAGTCTATATCTACTCCCCTTTAGTTTAAAGCCATTCCCCCTTGTCCTGTCGCAACAGGCCCTGCTAAAGAGTTTGCCGCCATCTTTATTTATCTTCTTTAAGGTTAGAGATAGCCTAAATAAAGTTTGGTTATATTATACAGTGGCTTTTCCATTTCTGCATAATTTTATCAGAATTGCCTGGATTTGGCAACTTTAAAAATCGTATGAAATCAGAAGTGTCAGAATGCACACTTTGCTTTTGTTTAAGGGGATAGAGAAGATCATGAGAGAAATAGCAGTTGTTTCTAGTTAATACCAATCAGATTGAAGAGTTAAGTCACAAAATTAAGGAAAGAATATTTTCCTCAATTTCAGATAAAACTTGTATATTTGACAAAGTAAAAACGCAAAAAGGAACAGTTAGGATATAACCCAAAAGGAATAAAAATCCAGTCATAAAGTTTTCCTACAAAATACAGCATGTTTTTTCACCTGTACTGTTCTTTAGACAAGGTGTAGGATTTATTTGTTATGGACTTACTTTAGTATATGATCCCTAGTGTGGAGTTGGTCTGCCTACTGTAAAATTTCAGGATATTTTCCAATATTTTCAATTAGAGGACAGCATGAGTCCATAAGAAGCTTAATAAATACAAAATAGGATGCTTTGTGTCTTTAGACCTTAACTGAATGAATGTATTGTCCTTGTATTGTATTTTTGTCTCTATTACAAATGGAGCCATTATATCAATTTCCATGCCATCTCATTCTAGAAATATTATTGTTAGGATATAGAAAAGAAACAACTAGAAAATACAGAAGAAAAATAAACAAAAAAACCACACCAATTCTAATGGCAGCAGACTCAATTGTGTCTATTTCTGTAGGATATTTTAATTGAATGAAGAACAGCTTAAAGAAAAATCCTTCACTAGTAAATTCTACAGATACCGCTTTCCCTTTCTCAAACTTCCTTGCATTTATTCAGATGTCATTATTTTTTACAGGAACACTCACAGTGCATTCAGGTTTGGCATTGTGTTTCTTTAACGCTTTCTGAAAAAGTAATTGTTTGGAGAGGTTCACACACACCACATGCAAAAGATGGAAAAAAATCTGTTCTTCCATGGACAACATACTACTGATAGGTATGAGTTGTTATTCATTACTTAGACAGAGAGACAAAACTGGTTTCCACTGTAATGTCTTATTACTAATTGGAAACCACGTGTGAAACCACTGAGACAAACCAGAGCGGTATTGTTGACTTAAGCAGGCATTGGATCAATTCTCCAAAGAATAAACTTTTCTCTGCTGAGTAACAGCTAGCAAGGTCAGGTTGCATAATTAATTCAGGTAAAGTGTTTGTGCATAATAAGCCCTAAAGATTATAAAATATAGAGTATTTTAGACTACCCTCTGTGCAAATTACTAGTGTTTAATGAAGTTACATTATTTCTTTTATCGTTAACTGGCATTTTATACTGATTTTAGATTCAGTTATATTAAAACAAAATAAGTGGATTTTTTTGCAGTAGTTTTGATAGGAACAGAGCCATTACCTGCTGGATTATTAGGGATCTTTAAACAATGACAACAACACATCTACCTTCATAAAAAGGTTTTTGTTTCTTTCTTGACAAATTTTCTTTTCAAGTATGTCCCAAAATATTCAGTCTGTTTCAGTGTGTGGACAGCGGGAAACAACTATCAACAAGATTAATTAATTAACTCAAATAAACAGTAAATTTTGTGATTGTTTCTGATGTGAAAAGTAACTTTAAAATACACATTCAGTGCCCAAATTTGGTCTGCCTACAATTCCTGGGGAAAACTAACCCGCATTATATGCTAGATATATGTTGTGGTTTAACCCAGCAGGCAGCTAAACACTACACAGCCATTCACTCACTCTCCCCCCGCCCAGTGGGATGGGGGAGACAATTGGAAAAAAAAAAAGTAATATTTGTGGGTTGAGATAAAGACAGTTTAATAGGACAGAGAAGGAAGGGAAAATAATAATAATAATGATAAAAGAATATACAAAATAAGGGATGAACTATATAATTTCTCACCACCTGCCGAGCAATGACCAGCCAGTTCCCGAGCAGCGGTCGCCCCTCCCACGGCTAACTCCCCACAGTTTATGTACTGAGCATGACGTCATATGGTACGGAATACCCCTTTGGCCAGTTTGGGTCAGCTGTCCTGGCTGTGCCCCCTCCCAGCTTCTCGCTGGCAGGGCATGAGAAGCTGAAAAGTCCTTGACTAGTGTAAGCACTGCTTAGCAACAACTGAAACATCG
>NW_008795138.1:5708909-5723324 GCF_000699145.1 Aptenodytes forsteri | reverse complement strand
ATCGGTGCGTTATCAACTTTGTTCTCATCCTAAATCCAAAGCACAGCACTGTACCAGCCACTAGAAAGGAAATTAACTCTCTCCCTGCCAAAACCAGGACACATATAGACTTTTTTTTCGGTAGCTGAGTTTTATTTGATTGAAACTTCCAGATTTTAGAAAACCAAGATGCTTTCAAACTACCAAAATATTCATATAAACAAATTATAGTACTAAAGCAGAAATTGTTAAATTAATATGTATATTATTATATAATTCACATGTGACATTATTGAGAGCAATTATAATTTTAATTTCTACCAGTGGCATATATCTCTTATGACTTACTGTTGAGGCAACTAGGAGCTCTATTTTAGCGTTGAATACATTTGGAAAATATCATTTTGATGATTGAAATAGAAGAACTGTGGAAAAGAGAACTGAGTGGGAAGGGAATGATAAAGAAAATTTTAATTTCCCTTTCATGTGAAATTCCAAATTTTTTCATGGCAAAATGTTATATTGAATATACACATTTTTAGAGTACCAGAGCAGATTGCACGTAGGTATTTTTTTTCTCCCTCTTCAGAAATGTGGGATGTGAATGTTGAATTTTATGCTATCAATCACCACCTTATGACTTTCACTGTGAAGTGATTAGCTGTTCTGAAAGACATATATTTACTTCTTTTCAGGAATTTCCACTCCACTGGAATACAAATTTTGGATTAGCCTTTCTTAAACGTGCAATTCCATTTCCTGAATTCCACTTATCAGAACATGATGGCTTCTATTGTTTTTCAGAATCAATTATTTTTCAGTTACAAATGAAACACATTGGGTATTAAAACAATTCTGTTCACTGTTGGAATTGTAATGTTAGACATAGATAAATATTTTGAGGACCATACTGTGAAATGGATTCAATGCTGGCTCCTAGTTCCCTGTGAAGTACATACTCTGCTGATATTAAAAAACAGGAGACAATTTCAGACATCCAAAGCAGAACAGCAAGAGATTCATCCATTTTATTACTGTGTGACCCAATGTAGCATGCAAGAAAGACTACTGAAGTAGATTATCTAAATTTAAAATACAAAAAATCATTAGTTATACCTTTTAAAACATCTATGTTCTATTTTTTATAGAATTTAAGTAGCTTCATTTTTCTTCATCTTACTCAATTTATTTGTGGACACATTATGTGCCTCATAAAGATAAACAACACTGGTTAAAAGCATAGTTCAATGTAGGCAGTGGTACAAAACGGCTGCATTTTTACCACGTTGCTCACTAACAATCATAGGAATGTACAGCAAGAGGAAAAAACCAAAAGAACTAAAAAGAACCTAAAGCAAAAAAACAAAACCACCACCACCACAACAGCAACAACAAAAACATGACATAGCAGAAGTTGATACCTCTCTTCACTGATACCAAGAAGTTCTGTTTCCTTCTCAGACACACTCCTCCTCCCATCCAGGTCATGAGGACCCCTACCCAGCCATAGGGGATCTTTTCTATACACTTTCAAGGTGACTCCCTGTTTCAAAAGTGTCTTTTTAATTCCTTGTTACTGTTTGATAGTCATCTTCTTCAGCTTTATCAGTTTTGGAGAAATGCATTCTCAGACAATTTTGAGTGCCCCATTCTTACACACTGTTTACACTCCCATTCTATCTTACCAGCTGTTATTATCCAGGCCATTTTGCCAAGGCTGGGCCATGTGAGTACCCTTGCAGCTTTAATTAACACATTTGGGTTACATACTCCAAATTACTGTATTTAAAATCCTATGTGAAACCATCAGATAATACTAAATGGGATGGAGTTCCATTGTTGTATTTTTAATGTAATTTTCCAATTTACCACAAACTTCTCCCCTTAGAGACAAAGAAATATCTGACCTATCAGTTCCCTACAATTTAGAACACATAATAAAAAGAGAAAGATTAATTCTGATTTAGACTGAGACAAGTCAACTTATCTATAGATACTTTAAAATGTACACCGGAAAATGTAATCCACAATTTAAACAATATTGAGTAACTTATTTCTCAATATTCTGAATAGAATAAGATGTTTTGAGTAAAGGTGGAAGAATCTGGACATGAAGAATATAAAGTTTAGGGGATACATTTATTTTCAAGAATTGTCACTGGCACATCTAAATTAATAGTGGTGACACAACACAAATTTTAAATTGAGGGGAAAGTGAATTATATTTTAATGCAGGGTTTGCAGAAATAGAAGGTAGCTGAAGCATCTGGCATTTCTCCTGCACTACTGACTTTATATTTTGGCAGTAACTCATATTTTGTGATTTCTTTTCAAGGCTTGAAAACAGAAATGTTGCTTTTGACCTTCACCTAAATCCATGAACAACAAACTGTAGTACTTGCTGTTTATCTTTCATTTTTAGCTGCTCCTATCAGCATTTTTCAGAATTTCAGAATACTCAAAAATGTATATTAATCTCTTTATTTAAAGAATATAGTTTAGCAGTAATATTCCCTAAAGAAATAGTAAACTTCTGGGGAAAAATCAGAGTAAGATGATCATGCTTACTTAATATTTTGAAGCACTTCCTAGAGGTGGTAACCTTTTCTTACTTCCTCCCACCATTTTTATACTTAGCTGAGTTTCATAATGATAGAAAACTGTATGAGTTTTAGCTATTCAAGAGCAATTCTTATTCTAAGAACTCTGCTGTAGTGTATTGAATTGCAGTGGGAGAACATTAAACCTGAATACACTAAAGTACTAAAGTTTATTTTATTATGGTCTACATGCAATGAATGTCTTTAGCTGTAGAATATAATTCCCCTTGCTATTTAGACAGAATGCTAAGAAAATAGTTCTGGGTTGAGCAAAAATTGTTAGAACACTCATTTACTAGAAGAACACTGTGCCACAGAATACAGTATGTTATCCATTAAACCAATTCCTTCCCAGGGATGAGATTACACATAATTTAAAACTTGACTGCTATCTATCTTTTCTAAAACCCCTGAGATAATTTTTATGCTGTGATAAAACACTGAACAGACAATACAAATTGGCCCATTTTGCAAACTTCTACACTTTGAAATTAAGTGCTGCAAATGCTTAGGGTTCAAATTTTAACAGTACTTTCTAACAGAAAAGGAAATAAATCATCTTAACTGCTTTTGCAACAAACAAAGAAATATCTGACAACATCTGTTCAGGAAACTGAGCCTAATATCTAACACACATATATATGTGTGTGTGTGCGTGTGTATAAATGTGTGGATTAGTTTATGGTTACAGTTCAGTGTTACCAGGTTTCACAGTATTATATAAATTCTCTCAATACTTCTGTAGTCATCTTTTCAGTGATTTACTTCCCACAGACAAGATTAACAAGATTACATTTAAAAAAATGTTTCTAATTTCATGTCTGTGAAAAAAATTTAAGACATGAGCCAAGAGAAACCTCAAACATCAAAACCAAGAAGCCAAGGATGTTCAGGAAATAAAGTAAATCCAAATTTCTTTCAAAAAATTAGACTTTGCAAAGATGCGTGAGGGCTGGGAAAGGATTATAAAGTCCAATAAAATGCCATATATTTGGGTTTACATTAAGAAAACTGAAATCGAGTGCAACATTCTCTTTGTATTCAATAGTTTTAATGTATATTACTTATTTTAATTAGATACTCAATGCAGACTGTCAAGGCTGGTGGCTCTGACATATCCTTTTTCTCTTCTTGGCTGTGGTATTTTCCTACATATCACATGCAACAGAGCTTACATGGCAAATGAAAAGTACAAATAAAGGAACATTAGTTTGTACTTTAACAAGTCCAAAGTTAAAGTCGGGGCACAGCATGGCCAGCAGCTCCCTGGGGCTGTGGCACTGGGAGTGTCGGGGGTCCCCATGGCTCTGTCAGGGCAGGGCCTGGAAGCCAGGGCTTGTCCCACCACCTCAGCCAGGAGCAGGGCAGCCAGGTGGCACCAGGGCAGCCCCAGCCCTGGGCATCAGGCACCTCCCTGGGGATGGAGACAGGCCAAGGCTGGGTTGGGACGTGGGCCCATGGGTAGACCCATCTCGGTGGGGCTCTTGTCTGGGCAGGGCAGGGCTGTGTGGAGATAGAGACCATCCCTGCTGCATATTGATGAGGCAAGGACTGACACCCGGGGGGACCCCCAAGTCGGTGAGGCTGGGCAGGGGCAGCCAGGCCTGGTGGTGCCCTCAGGACCCTGACGTAGACCACACAATAACACAGAAGTGGCTGATACGAAACACACTGCACAAAAATGAGAAGTCACTTTCCTGTGCCCACTTCTGTAACAGAGTGCCAGAACTTTAGTTAACTTGCACAGAGGAATCACTTGCAAATATATACTTTTCCCCCACTTTGGGGTCTGATCCCCAAGTTACCTGCACTTTATACAATGATATACTATTGCATAAAATGGGCCTCAATAGCTGTTGCTAAAATCTAGTTAAATGTTTTAATTTCTTTTTGAGTATATACGCTTATGATTAAGTAGTGATTAAAAGTGTTTGTAACAGTCAAAATATTTTCCAAAAAGTGCATTGGTATTATCCACATCGCTGTGAAAAAATTTTCCCTCCCTCCCTTTCTCTCTCTTCTCTGTAGCAAAGTAGCCTTGCAGACAAGGGTGCAACATCACTTACTCATTTGTGCACTGATTTTTTATAGCCATCTTACAGGTTAAGTGCCTGTCTGGTATGTGGGAGGACAGCTAGAATGCCCTATGAAGACTTACCAGTGAGTTTAACATACTGAGTTTTGAAACTAGTTAGGTAGAAACTCTCTCTCAAAATATCACTTGATTTTCAGAGATGTTAAAAGCTGTCTTTGTGATGAGTTTAGGGAACTGGGATGTGTGTCTTTTGATCACTGCAATGAAATCACCATTCTGACACCCTCAAACCTCTCCTGGGGGGGGGGGAAGAAAAACAAATTCAAATCTTTGAACTATATCTTATTCTAATGTTCCTATGCCAGCTTCTGCCAAACCTACAGTTATTGGTTGATCCAGTGGGGTTTTGGTTAGGTTTTCTTCATCTGAAAATAATTCCTAAACAGACTACATGCAGAGATTGAAGTTGAAGGTTTGCAAGTGACTGTCAGACTCTATTCTAAAAAGTTACTCATGCAATGTAACTTAAGTCTGCCTTAAAAATCTGAATATACACAAGGTACAGCTCCTCTAACAAATTACTAAAGCTTCCCCACATTCAGCAAGCTGTGACATTTCTCCATTACCGCTTAAAATAATATTCCATAAATTTGCACATCAGAGCCGTTTGAAAAGAAAAACAAAACAAAACAAAACAACCAAACAAACCTCTGTCAGATATATGTATTAAAATGTATTAATAAAAGTGAATGGAATATAGCATTTTTGAAGCTGGCTATCCTGACTCACACTGTATCATATACCATGCCATGCCATGATGAGTAATGCAAGCTGTGCTATGTCCTAGGTAATTATTTGAAGTCTGTAATAACGCTTATTTATGCAGTATAATAGCATTGCTACATATTTTTTTTTTTTTTTTTTTCTTTAATAAGAACTGCAGAAAGCATCAGAAGTATTAGCTTGGGATAAGTGAACTCTATGAGTTCAAGAAGGAAAGAAAATCTTCACAAAGCACCAGGAAGATTTCAAGCACTAATTCATGGGCAAAAAAAATTGTCTGAAAAATGAAAGAAGTAATGATGAAATGCAGTTCATATTTCAGCAATGTGCAGCTGAGATAATCTACAAAAGTTCAGGTACTTCGGAGTGTTATTCTTCGAAACTAAATCAAAAATATGATTTAGACATTCTGGAACTCTTTTGAGGACAGATTCTGATGTCATTTTTCAAACCGAATAGTAGCTTATTTCTTACATTGGTCATGAAAGGCCTGGCATAACTCAAATGCAATTCAGTGCTAGTAAAAACATTGGGAAGAAGCCTCTAAGAGCTGAAGGGCTATCAATATTTAAAGTGCATTTTTTTAAGCGCTACAGTTTCCACTGCAAAACAACTTTTAATTGCCCTATCATATTGTTATTTTCAGTAGGGTTTGTGAAATGCAATATTTGTGTGTATTTCTGAGTATGGCAAAGTAGGAAAAAAAGCTTTAAAAATGTACAAGTGTAGAAAGTAAAAATTATCAAAACACAAAATTCCCCTCTGCAAGTTTTTTGAGGTAATGTGACTTAAAATTTTGATTTTAAAATATTGATAAATACTCTTCTGACAAATGTTCAAGCAAAAATAAAACAAAATGTGTCCTCTTCTAAATAAATTTTATCTTGTCTTTTGACCCGGGGCTTTCATCAGGCTTTCAAACACTCTGTAATAGAATATGGTTTGCCCTGTATGCTAAAGTTTGAATTTCATATAAGAAAATAAATTGTCATTCTGAAGGTATTTTCCTTTCTAAGATAACTGTGGTGGGCTGACCTTGGCTGGCTGCCAGACGCCCACCCAGCTGCTCTCATTCCCCCTCTTCAACAGGACAGGGGTAGAAAATAAGATGAAAAAAGCTCATGGGTTGAGATAAAAACAGGGAGATCACTTGCCAGTTACCATCACGGGCAAACAGATTCAACTTGGGGGAAAAATTATTCCAAATTGAAATAGAGTAGGATGGTGAGAAATGAAGGAAAAAATATGCAAAACAGCAAGGAAAACCCCTAAAAAACCTTCCGCCCGCTGCTTTTTCTGAGAGTCAACTTCACTTCTTTATTCGTGGCTCCTCTATCTCCTCCTTTGCACTGAGCGGCGCAGGGGGGATGGGGAATCGGGGGTTGCAGTCAGTCCATAACTGCTCCTCTCTGCCACTTCTTCCTCCTCACACTTTTCCCCTGCTCCTGCGTGGGTCCTCTCTATGGGTTACAATCTTTCAGGAAATATCCATCTGCTCCACTGTGGTCCTCACCATGGGCTGCAGGGAAATAACTGCTCCACCGTGGTCTTTCTCCTAATGGCTGCAAGGGAATCTCTGCTCCCCAAGGTGACACCACCTTGGCTGCTGGGCTCAGCTGTGCCCTGTGGTGGGTCCGTTGGAGCCGGTTGGAACCAGCTGTGTCCAGCACAGGGCAGCTCCTGGCCTCTCCTCAGCCCGGCAGCCCCCCTGCTACCAAAACCTCACCACCTACATCCAATACCACAACTTAACAAATGAAATTTTGTGCTTGGAAGAACTAGTAACTTGATAGTTATGTCATGTTAGTATTTGGAACAGATATAATTTTATGATTTTAATTCGCCCTGCTTGGCTTATCTGAAATCAATGTCCTAAAAGTCTACTAAAGGACTTGATCTGAATAAGAGAAAGGGCAAAATATTTGCCTGAAGTATTTGCCTAAATTATTACATTTCATCTAGTTCTAAATGAAAATTATATGTTCAGGGCATCAAAATATTTTGGGATTATTGAAGTTATCACTTCTTATTTCCACAAGGTTTTATTTGTGTGTTTATTTTTGTAACAAATAATTTCTAGCAGCTAAAACAAAATAAATTAATAGTAATTAGGTATAGGAGTCAAGAACACATTTGTCCATTTCCAGCTCCTGTAGGATTTTAAATGGGTAATGTTAATTTTTATTAAATCAGACAAAATAAAATAACCTAAGTTAGTGAAGAATACCAGGAAAAGTATAGTAAGGCAAATTTAGTTTAATATTCTCTGTCTTCAGTATGGATGATAAGGACCAAATTAGGTCCATGACTGGAACTTAAAACTCAGATTATTTCTATGACATTTACCAATATTCTTTTTCTTTTACTTCTATTCAGGTTGTAAAAAGAATCTAAAGGAACTAGAACATTTTGCATTTTTAGTGACTAATAAAGTACATTATCTCTTTGGTTCATCTGTGAAAATCAAGCTTGAATAAAATATGGAAAAATAATAAGAAGAGAAGACAAATTATTTCCAATGAAGACCATTTTTCTCCTGGATTTTTCTCAAGGAGCAGCAATAGCTCAATGAGGAGTTATGGAAGAAAATGTAATTTCTCGTCTTAATCATTCTGAGTCTGCTAACAGTTAGCTAAATATAGACTCCAACTTGTTCCTCACCAGTAATGTACTTTTAATATTGACAAAACTAGCGCTAAGTTCCACTTTTTTTTTAATGTTATTTATGTATCCTGTACTCCTACTCTCTTCAGGGAGCCCGGGTGGTTACTTGGGCCATTTGATGGTATTTTATTTTGACATGTCACGGGAATTTAAACTGTGCTTTTCTAATATTCCTCTTTATTGTATTTGTAAATACCAACTATTTATATAAAATAACATGTATTTTTAAAGATCATGAAGACCTATCAGTTTTCATTCAAGTTCATTCCAAAATAGCTAGAATTAAGACTTTCAATTACAACTTACTTAAAACACTCTATCTTGTGGTGGTTTTTTTCAGTGCAGAATATGTAATGTAGTATAGCAAACTTGACAGATTATTAAATCTGGTATGATTTAAACATAGATCTCACAAGGAATCACATATATCAACCAACCTACTATAGTCAAGTAGAACATTTTTCTATGTCAAGTTACACACATTTGAAGTAAGATAAACTGAACCCTGAGCTTTGAAACTATAGTATTTATGTTTTCACCTCAACAGTTAACCACATATCTAGAACCATGCTTCACTTATCTCAATAGAGATAAATGGACATCTCCAAAGTTTGATTCATCCCATGCATCACAGACATCTATTTTAGGAGACCACACAGTGCCTATTTATTGTCATTAAAGGGACAGGAATCTTGCTCATTCCATTTAGTCTAGAAGTCTAAGTTTTAGAAACTTATGTTTGGCAAGGTAGATCCTGCTCTAAGTGGTTTTGTATATGAGTAGTACTTTTTTAACTTGAGGGACCCACTTCTGCCTCTATAGCATCAAGTAAGTTTGAGAGCAAACCACTTCAAAATACATAAAGCAATATTCCCTAATGCACAGTGTATTGTGGGTGTTCCTTTCTACATGCCATCAAATGAAAGCAGAGAATGAAATCAGAAGCAATTACTGTTTGAACTGGAAAGTAATATTTGCATTAAACTTAAATAGAAATATGTACTTTCTAGATTCTAAGTTGCATCTGGAAGGAAAGGAACTTGGTTCCTGAATGTAATTTGTGCTGCACTTCATTTAGCTAGCATGGAACTTTACTTATTATAAGCTGAGGATACATGTGAGGAAAAATGGCGGTGGCTAAAAACTGAAGCACACTTTATAAAGTAGAATGTAGTTAGATGTACACAGCAGTCAAGGATCAAACAAATTTAGTCATGTACTTTTTCTCTGAATTCTCTGATTTAAGAAGAAACTGGGCTTTTTCTTAAAGCCATTAACATTAGCTGTTACACATTCATAGGAATATCAGTGAATACCTACACTTCCTCCCTTCCATATTTAAGTGTTATAGAATTAAGCAATAAATCAGATAAAATATTTGTTTTATTGAGGAGTGTGAACACAAGTAAACCTTTATTCTGCAGAGATACAAAACAAAGGGCTACTAAACCAAACATTGAGCATGTGAAATAAAGCATATGAGTCTATGACCTTAGATAACTGTTATCACTGAAAAAATGAGATAGTGAAAGCTAGATAGAATGAATGAATGAATGAATGAATGAATTCATTCATTCATTCATTCATTCATTCATGATGTTTTTTTCATTGGGGCATATCATGGAATAATTTCTTACAGTATATTCAATAATGAGGACTATGTAAATTTATGCTTCTGGAAGTTATCAATAATTATTACTCAGTTTTTAATGGTATTTTTGTCTTTTTTGATTTAGCCTTACTGACCAAGCATGTAGCAGTTGGTGACATCACAAAGATGTTTCTTTTGACATTTATATTATAAAAATATTGTCACTCATCTGCTCCTGCCTGTCAGAATGACATTTTAACATTTGAGTTATGGTTGTGGTTCTGGTTCTATTAGCTTATTCACAGGTTTGGAAGTATCAATTTGAGATGGATTTCATGTGAAAATAAGATTTATTCAAATGTTGTATGTTTGCCTGTGTGTATGCTCTCCTTTCTTCTTTGTCCTATCCATAGTAATGCTTGAATCCACTAGTTAATCTCAACGAAATTTGATAGAGGTTTCAGGGTAATTCAGGTCTTAAATTTTCATGAAAATAAGTCACAGAAATAGTTTATTTTGAGCTAAAATTTTCCTAGACGTTGAAGTCAAGCACAAGACCTCCATCCATAATAGATTAGATCAAAATTGTTTTGTGCTTCCAAACTAGGCTTTCTTTTCTCTTCCTTTATGTAAAGTAAAAGGTAAAAAAATAGATATGCTGTATTTTTACAAACTCAGTGTGATCTTTTACAGTTTAGGCCACTGTACTGTTACTTTCCAAGAACACTCTGACTAGTACTTATTACCAGGGGGTTATTTCTTCATCTAGTGTCTTCTGATAACAGCTCACAAACTTGGTCATGCATCTTATTAGAGGAACACCTTACTGCCTTGTTTCCCCTCCTATAGCTATTCTACCCACTCCCATTGTGGGAAGGAAGCATCATCCCTGCATGCACTGCTACTGACTTAAGAGTCAAATTTCTCTGTTTCAGTGTTTGTCCCGAAATGATTGCTAAAATTACACAAATATTAACAGAAAAGTAAAGTAGACATGCATTCTGTTATTAGTTCCTGCCATCTCTCCTTTGAGATTTCATAAATAGAGCACTTCATCAAGATATTACATTTTAACACTTTCAATAAATGATTAGTTAGCTACTAAAAGATGTGTTTAACCACTAAAAAATGTGTTTATACTTTTTGCATCTCTGTTAAGCATATTTATTACCTAATTTACATACTAAGAAGATGTTTGTTTGAAATCATTGACAAAAAATCTGTTTCACAAGGACAGCTGTCAGAATACTCCTTCTTGAAGTGATGCCTGCATTCTGGTGTCAGGGTAATGTCCTGCATTCCGAGCAAAAACCTGATTATTGTGTTGGCTAGCAAAAATATAGGATGTTTTCCACAGAATTGTATATAGCTTTCTGTTATTGAGTTTTTGCAAATATTTTAGAGAATTAGTTGATCAACAACTGTTTTTTTTTAAAAAAAAAAGACTGCCAGAATATGTTTCCCCTCTCACAGATTACTCAGCAGCAATCTTAATCAGAGAATGATGCAAATTCAAGTTTCCATTATCGCTGAATTCTCATACAATGAGTACATTTAAAGAATTAACTGTTATCTTGCTAATATGCTTTACAACCAAATGGTTTGGGTTTTTTTCATTATAAGCTGAAAAATTCTACTTATCTTCAGATAATTTCATGAAGAACTGATTTCTTAAAAATGGCCAGTTACTATTTTTTTTCAGAAAAATAAAACAAACAAAAAGTCCAAAGTAGTGCAAAACCCCCAGATAATCAGGCCAAAAAAAGAACCCCAGCTCTCCATCCTGTTTCTTCAAAGAGTATATAGCCAGATAATGAAGACAGTAAAACATGTCATAATACTTAAGGCCTGATATAACAGTGTGGGGAGTTTGAAAGGTGAAAAAATATTTTTGCCTTCCCTTCAATTCTGTCAGCTGTATTGGTTGAGACACATTTTCTATGACAGGGACATTTGCTGCCAAGTTGGAAGATTAATAAAAACCTGAAAAAGAGGAGGAAAAAGTGAATCACAGCATGTTCACGGTGAGTAGGAGTAAAAGGAGAAAAATTTGTAGGCACTAGAGTACTACAGCTATAGGAATGGAAGTTGCTTATACGTTTACCTAGAACTCACACATCCTGCACACAAACATATATTGTTGCACCATAGCACTTTTCACAATAGATTATCATTTACACCAAACCATAAGACAGAATTTCTACTTCACCTTCATTTATATCTCCATTATATTCTTAGGTTTTTATATAGCCTTATTACATTGTTATGTTACATTCACCTGATTTCTTACTTATCTCTTAAAAAATCAAAAACCTTTGCTATACAAAAATAACAGAAAATGCTAAAATGTGTAACTACAGGTGTATGTTAGATATTCCATGCATTTGCTATCATGTCTTTAAATAAAAGACCTAGAAAACTTCAATTAATCAACCTGAGATTTTAATGCTTTTATTAAATTTAAATTCAATGACCTCTAATTTTCCAGTTTTACAATTTAAAACTTTTCTTTCTGCCATTACATCTTCAGTCATGGTAAGGTTATCCTCACACTGTTCTGCGAGTCCCTGATCCTTCAAAGGATTTTTGTAGGTGTTTCCTTGTACTCTTGTGTTTTTCCTTGCCAGACCTGGACTAAAATCAGTTATGAAGATCCATAAAGAGATTTTGAGATTAGTAAATAAAGCCTTATCAAAGGTTTAATAAAATAAATTGAGGTATGGAGTCTGTCATCTTCTGCTCCATTTCCCACTTCAGGCTGTTCTGTAGATCACAGTGTTGTCAGAGACTTAGACTATGGAAACATAAATGATAACCCACCTAAATAACAGAGAATCTTTCCACTGACCTTGATGAACTTTGGATTATTCTTGTACTTCCTGTTTCCATGATCTTTCTGTATCACAGAGATAATAGCAATTGCTAACACTTTAAAGTACATTCATTGCCTTAAATTGCCACCACTGCATAAAGCAAACTGTGTCACAGTATTTTTTTTCCAATTCCCTGCCCTAGTTCCCTGCTTCTCAACTGGAATAGCATTTGTTTTTCTTTATTTTTATTATTACTCTCACTATGACATATCTTTTCCATGTACTCTTCATTTCTTGTCAAAGCCTGACATTCTGTCAGCATTACGTAAGATAATTATCTCCGTCCAATTTCACTGGTGATCCTGTAATATATAGTACATCTGTGAACTCTGATCTGGAATGACAGATAGTTTCACTGAAAATGTCTGCATTTCACTACTTGCTGCAACCACTTCTGCTGCATTTATGAGTGCAGTACTTTTCATACTTGCATAAATCTACCAAAAATAAGTAATGGTTCTTTTAGTTATTTTACAATTATTTTCCTTTAGGATGTCTGTCATTTACTTCCATTTGCTTGTCAACATATTGAATAATTTTTTCTTTGTTCTTTCTGGAAATTATGAGAAGGAAATGAAAAATATTACATTCAGAAAAAAGTATATTGCCTATATTCTGCTGTTAATCATAGAAAGTATCTAGCAATTCCCTAATAAAGCCCCTGTTTCCTAAGCATAAAATTGGTCACAGTTACTTCTCATATAGAGATATGTTAACGTGGCAAAAAAAAATTCTTCTCAACTCAATGAACTTTTATCCCATTAAAACTTCATGTGTTATTTTTTATTTTCTAGTACAACTCTAAGAGATTGTAAACAACACAATTTTCACAATAAAAACATAAGAACAAAATGGAAAGAAGTAAAAGTTGATAGCATAGATTTCTTTGCAAGTTACTTTTTTTCTCTTTTTAGAGAATTGATTCTTTCAGTTTACAGTATATATCTTTAACTTCTTACATCAATTTATTTTATTAGAGATGAAAAATATGAGTTGTCTCTTCTAGAGAAGTTTCTTTCCATGCATAAGTAGAGGTATGTGCTTTCCTAGAGATATAATAAACACCTGAATCCGCATCTGAAGAATATTATCATTAAACTTGAAAAGAAACAACAATTTAGGAAATTGCTTAGATCATTTAGGTCATTAGATTTTACTTAGGTAAATCCTAAGTTTCCCATCCTCTTGCTTTCTCTTTCCCTTCTGAGTCCAATTTTATTCTCTGAATTTCATATTTTTTCAAAGTCTTCATCTCAGTTTTCCTTCTGAATTATGGTTCTCTCTCAGATACATTCAGATACAGTACCTTTCCCTGCTTTGTTGAGGCAAACAAGTGCCTCACTCCTTGATTTCCAGATCCATGGCCTTCCCTTCCAGACCAAGGTTAGAAAAGAGAGCTCAGATGAAAGCCGAAATTTCTATTGACAAAAATTCTCTTAAATTAATTAGTCTGTGTGAATATATTCATCTTTGTATACTGACACAACTTTGGCTGAAGCGGTGAAGGAGAAATCCCTTCCTATTAACTGGGAACTCTACTCATAGTTGTAAAACCAAATCCTTGTACTCTATGGAGGGAGCTGAATCTGGGGCAAATATTCTAACTACACGAGTAATGTCAAAACTACACTTTTAGCCAAGAAACTGGGCTCCTCAACAGGTGTGTTTTAAAGAAAAGTTAAGCCAATCAGCTATATCTCATAATCTAAATTCTTGAGACAATTTTCATAGAATCATAGAATAATTGAGGTTGGAAGAGACCTCTAAGATCATCGAGTCCAACCATTAACCCAACACCACCATGTCCACTAAACCATGTCCCTAAGCGCCTCATCTACTCGTCTTTTAAATACGTCCAGGGATGGGGACTCAACCACTTCCCTGGGCAGC
>NW_008795138.1:5698700-5703884 GCF_000699145.1 Aptenodytes forsteri | reverse complement strand
CCCCTCTTGTCCCCGCCCACGCTGAGTCAGAGCTGCCGCTCGTCAGGACCCCCCTCCTCCGGCTCGGGGGATGGCGGGGGGGCACCCTCTCACTCCCTGCGCTTTTTCTTTTGCTTTTCGGGTTTTGCCGCTCCGGAGCCCTTCGCCTCGGTGGCTTTGACATGTAAAGCTCAGTTTCATATAAGTGCTGAAATTCTGACTTATAGTCAATGGCCAAAGAATAATTTTCCAAAGATTATTGGTTAAAATGCAGTAAATTAACTTTACACAACAAATGGTTGTTGTAGGAAGTTGGACTAGATCACTGTAGGTCCCTTCCAACTGGAACTAACTATTCTATTCTATTCTATTCTATTCTATAACTAACCTGGTTGTTACTTAGCTGGGATTAATTTCCTCCAGGCCAGATGGTGAATTCTCCTTTAAGCCAATAGACTATACTCCCTTCTTGAATGATATTCCTCATTTTCTCATTTGTGGATATCCCTCTTGTCAGCTTTCTGCGGAAAAGAAACTTCTTGACAAGAAAAACTCAGTTTTACCTTTCCTTTAATTCTGTACATTAAAAAAAAAAGTGTGTGACAGATTTGCTAATCACAGTTGACATAAATCTTTTGATGCTATAGCCTATACAGTTTTGATTCTCCTTCAGACCAAACATGTAACAAAGACTGCTTGTGTAGCTGTTCTCCACTGAAACTATTCCAAGTTTTCCTCTAAAACCTTAGTTAAATATATTAAGGGAAGGTTTATCTGTTGTCTAAGTAATATCTTACTATGACAGTCTGGGAGAACTAACATTTTTTTTCTTTTAGTAATGTTTTCCCTAATACTATACACACTTAGAAATCTACTAAAATGCAAACTGATTTTATTGTAAAGCTTGTGTGTACAATTCCTCAGCCCATTTTGTCTATTTCTATACTACTGAGTAAAAAAGGTCAATTAGCACAGACAAGTTCATGTCCGCACTGCTTAGGACTAGGCCTTTCAAGAGGATAATGGCTTTTGGTCTCCTTTGTGGTGCACCAATGGCCCTAAGATATAACTACTGCATTTTGCATGTTTTTTTTCTGTTTATTATGTCTGAAATAACAAAAAATTTGTCTTATAACCAACCATTCTGAAATGGAAATTATGCACTGTGTGCTCTGGGATGAGATATGAAGTCATGTGGAGATGTTTAAGAGTGCAAAACCTGATGGGTTAGTGCTGATAGACTGGAGGGAGCCAAATCCAAAATTTCAATTCTGGGGAATATTTCTTGGAGTGAGCAGTTTTCCAAACCACACCAACATTAAAAAAAGCCAGTTAAGTGTGTTCTAATCAGTGGAGGAGAGAAAGATGACAAATAGCCCGAAAAGTTGCAGTCCAGTGCTCAATCTTTCTCATTGGTTTTTTATTCAGCAACATAGATGTATCCTTCAGTGCATGAAGCCTCCATGTTCCTAGATGTCTTCAGTCAGGAGCACAACCAGGACCTCCACGTGGTCATATTAACCATACCATCATACTTGAACTCAGCCTACTGGCAGAAATCATATACAAATATCTTTTATTTTGCAATAATTTGTTTTTCTTTTGAGCAGTACAAAAAGTGATTCTTTCAAAAAAATTCACAATAGCGGGGATCTAGCATATTTCATAAGCTACTGGCCTACTTTGCAGGGTAAGTGCTGATCCAGAGAACTTGATATAGCTGAGGTTTTGAACATTCAACTGGAGTTCTAGAAGTAAGATTGGTGGCCAGAGTTTTACTCTGCCTTGAAACAAAGGCAGGGTAGATGGGGCTATTATTGCAGTACATTGATGTGGTTAAGGACTTTGGAGGCCATAGGTATAACCCTCACTATCAACCTCTTCAGACTCAAAGAGATTTACCACTTGTAATGCACAGATGGTGCATCAGTAACTGGTTATTTGTTGTTTAACCAACTGTGAACATGTAGTTTTTCTGCATATGTTCAGTAGCTGCTTTTTGGAATGGTCAATGACCACTGAACATGTACAGAAATAGACAGCTGACATAAAAAAACCCAAACCAAACAAACAAACAAAAAAAACCCAAAAATCAACATGAAAACCCCCAACATCTTCCATGTACATTTTATATGGTAAAAATACTTCTGTGCAAATACCAGCAGTGTAGACAGACACAAATTCTTGAATCTTTGGGTGAAAGAAACAATAAGGTGTAAGTATATAAAAAAAAATTCTATTGAGGTGACAGTAAGGCTTTGAGGGAAAAATATGAAGAAGAAACCAGTTATAACAGTAGGCATGGAACAGTGAGCATCTGTGTTATAAACCATTTGGAAATGTACTTTAATAAATGTTCTGCCAAGCAGTAGTTTATTTAGTATTCTACTCCTTGTGATATCATCTAATCCTGAATCCACTTTTACTGTAAATATTAGATTTTGCTTCTAACAAGTAGATTATCTAGGCTGAGGACCTCAGTGAAGATTAAGAGGGTTGGAGCTCAATCAACTGCAATAACATGACTAAAACAAACACTTAAGCTTTACCAGTTTAGTTAAGAAGTCTTTGTACATGCGTTACTTTCAAAGTATAGAGAACAGATGTCCTTTCTCACTTTCTTTCAAGGGAAGTATGTTTTCCAGCAATAGTGACACTTAAAATGGATTTGTTTGTCAGTAGCCTTTCAGTGTGAGTGCTGAATTCCAATGAACAAAACTGTTATCTAGGGCACAGAAAAAACTTTTCCCCTCATCTATACTTGAAACATTAAAAAAACAAAAACAAAAGTAAAATACACTGATAGTAGATATTAAACTATTTTTAAAACAAATTTAAAGCCCAGTCACATGAAAAGTAGCTACTCCAGAGAATATTACAGATGATGATAAAAGTCCTACAGAATTTTAACATAAAATTCAGTGTGTGTTTTTCATATGTGAAAACAAAAATTTTAATAAACTAAGTAGCTGAGTGCCACCTCAAAAACCTACAGCCGTGTAAGTCTGGAACGTGACTTTTAGAACACCTGTGGAAAACAAGAAGCAATGAGAAGAAAAGAAACAAATATATTTGCAGGTCAGGAATGAACCAGATAGGTCATTACATCCACTTTCATACAAATGGCAAAACCACAACAAATTCCCTTTCATAAACATGTGAAAATATATAAAGCTATTTTTCTTCCAGCTGCCTGCTGCAGTGAATAAGTGAATAAGTGAATAAGGACTTTGTTGTTACTTTTGTGTCTAATATCAAGAAAGCGATGGGCAGTTCAAATTATCTATTACCTAAAGATGCCACATCTTGCATCTTCCTGACATCTAAAGATGGTTCCTGTAGTAGAAAATCTGAATACAACCCCCCACACCCCTCATATCCCTTCCAGGTTTTTTTGTTCCTTCTGTTCCTCAAGTAAAATAGATACAAAACTAGATTGTTCTAGTAGTAGGAACATGCTTCTATTTCCCAGTCTAAATATATCTGTGACTTATAGTGATTTAGTGTTGTAACAACAAAGTATTTCAGTGTAAATAGTTACTTTTCCTCTAAAGTGTTTACTCCTTGGATTTCTCCAATACATTTATGAACAGCAGTCGTTCCCTCATCATTTAAATGGTAAGTTAAACCACTCAAGCTCTCTGATTCATTAATAAGACAGGTTTTCCATACCTCTGATCATACAAATTGCCCTTATTTACACCAGCTCCACAATTAATTTTGAGCATGGATGACCACACTGTATCATATTTCAAGTGACTCTGCACAACATTAATAATACTTTCCTATCTCTTTCTGAAATACTTAACTTGTTTGATTTTTTTGTTTTGTTTTGGTTTGGTTTTTTCCTTGGCTGTATCATAGGGGTATTTCAAAGTCATCCTCTAACTGGGGATTATATCCGAGTCCATTCTTACAGAAGAATGTTTTAATTACAGGTATTGACCTTGAATTTTTTATTGTTTAATTTCTTCCCACCTCAATTATTTCAGCCTTCAAAGTAATTATTTTTTTTCCATATTTTATCCCAACCCTCCTTTTTATTGACAAACTCTTTCTATGACTTTGTGTCACCAGCATTTTTTATCAGCACATTTCTGTTTTCTGTTCCAGGGCCATTAATGGAAATGTTAAGCAAGATTTTCCCCAGACTTATCCTTGAAGAGTATAATTGAGCTTCATACAGTAGAAACCAGCTCCTTTATTGAGCCATTAATGCTCAACTATGCACTAAGATAATCTTTGAAAAAGGGACTGACTGTGTTCATATACAACAAATATGCCCAGGAGAGGCATATGAAAGTCTATAAACATTTTCAAGGCAATATATAAATGAAGATTTTAAGTTGCTCCTTATTTACAGGTGATGAAAAAAAGAAGCAGTGATTTGAAAATGAGAAAGAAAATATTCAATATCTTCCTAAAAATTCTTGATGATAAAAGGAATTAAGCAACAGGATAGATTTTAGAAAAAAAAACAGCTACAACACCACAAACTGGTTACAGTGTACAACAATTAATGATCTGTAACAAAATGATAATTCTGCAACAAAACATTAGCTATTGAAAACTCTCAGAGTTCATTATAGCATTAAGAAATTCAAATAACAACAGTGTATATAAAACTTCCACTATGAATTTGCCTTCCATGAAATTCTACTGGTAAATATGGTGTATCTGAATTTATATAAGGGAAAGGATCTTGGACATCTTGTACCATATTTACAATGGACTTCAGTCCTCTAAAGGAGCAGATAGGTCTTCACTGGAATATAGACTGACCAAATTTACCATATTTACAATGGACTTCAGTCCTCTAAAGGAGCAGATAGGTCTTCACTGGAATATAGACTGACCAAATTTAGAAGTTGAAAACAAATGTAAAATATCATGTTTAGACCAGTATTTCAACTTCAACTAGCTCTTTGATAAGTATGCTTTGAATATTATTGGAGTTTATTATCATAGTTCTCTTAAATTAATTTGAGTAACATTTCTGGTAGCTCCACCTGTTTAAATGAAACTAAAATCAAGGAAGATTGTGACAGTTTCTTTCCCTGTTTCAACACATTTTAAACATTGAATGTCCTTATCCTATAAAGAATCATGTCATGAATTCAGTTGTCCCTCAAAAATTACCACTGACTTCAACAGAATTATTCAGATGTGTAAAACTGTATGTATAATTGCTTCTTAGTTGCTTTC
>NW_008795138.1:5690493-5697382 GCF_000699145.1 Aptenodytes forsteri | reverse complement strand
AGTGTTGAATGAGGAAAAGTGTGTTAAAAACCAGAAATTAAATCTTCAGGGATAGTTATTACTTATTTGCTGTAGTCTGCCCTTGTAAAATATTTGTTATTTTAAAAACAAAAATATCCCCCAAACCGAACTAGTGAACTTTCATTTTGAGGAAAATATTTCCTATTAAAAAACATACACAACGTACACTCTGCTGAATAGGGTATGTTCACTTGTTTTCCTAGGAAATCATAAGTATACCTATTTTGTATCAAACTGTTTTCATTAATTTTCGCATTACATCTGTGAATAGAAGATAAACTATATTGCTTTATTTAGTCTATAGAAGTATCTTGGAATAGACGACCATTCAGTAATTTTGACTTTGTGTCTGCTGTACAGTAGAATGAACTGCAGGCATAATGCTTGAATGAATCAGTTCACTTTATAGAGTCGGAATATTAGTAATTGGGGTATGTTCTAATAGATTGAGTATAAGGACAGGAACACATTAACGTTACTTTTGTTTCATAAGCTGACTCACCATAACTACAAGAAATTCCCTTAACTTGACCACATTGTTTTCTACCTTCTTATTAAGTGTGGAAAATAATAGCTTACTGTTTACCTGACAACAATATTTTCTGAGGATTATTTGCATCCCAACTGTGGAACTATTGCTTGCATTGGTGAATGTTGGTTTACATAATTAATCTTATCACCTTCAGTGGGACTAGCCATTTAAGTAAGGAAGCAATTTCCAATGTGAACAAGTATTTCATATTTCCACTTAAATGTGAACAGTTATTTTGTATAAGATGTCATCCTGCAATTACCAAAGTCTGTGAATGATCTTTTGATTTCAGCAAGTGGAATAATACTAATATTAAAGTTCTTGCAGATGAATTGCCAAGTGTTATAGTTAAAAATCCTCAAGGGGAAAAAAAAAAATTTGATTTTAATAAAACATGCTAACTTACACTAGCTAACCTAGAAAATAAGTCTACTTATGATGTCTGTATGTGTCCTGTGATTGAAATTGCATGACAGCTGAGTAAAAGTTAAATTATATATTACAACTTTAAATAGGATTATTCATACATTTAACCTATTCCCAAACAGATCAGAAGTCTCATTTAGTGATGTATAAGTGAATTACTCCACTAATGTATGTGGGCATATAGTAGGATGTAATAGCAAATATTTGGTTAAAGACTAAATTTCAGTACTGATCAAAATTTAGTTACTAATACAATACATTTTACAACTTTGGCAGTTTGATTGATGTCACAGTGTTAAAAGTTCAATCCAGAATGTAACTTCAGAGCAAACAAGTAAGTGGAGAGAAAAGTAACTAAGCAAAACCAAGCAATGCCTATGCTACCAAATAAGAGTGTCAGAGAGTGAGGCTGAGCATCCCAGAGTATTCTCATTGTCTTTTCATAATACTTGATATGAAAGAATGCTAGAAAAAGGTAAAGCTAAAAGGGACTTGAAGACTTCACCAGGCAAAGCTCTACTGCTTATTTTATTTCTGTTTGCCTAAAGTTTTCATATTGGAGTATACGACTGAAAACTACAAAAAACACCAGTCCAAGTAAATTGGCAAGCGAGGAACTGACAAAATGCAAATAAAGAATGAATTTTTCTTGTAATTATTCTTGCAATAAACAATGTGTCCCTTGCCTTGAACCCAGTTTGATATAAGATAAGCTAACTGCTTCAGTTTTGAAGGCCACAAGAAGAAGGAGGGAATACAAAGTGAGGGCTGACCATGGCAAAAATGATGAAGCCTTTGACCGAACAGTAGAAATTGGTTCTGCACAGCACTTATGTGCTTATAAAAATGACTAGGGTAGGGTGGCAGAATGAAGAAAACACCAGAAAAGAATGGGCTAACCTAACATCATCTAGAAACAACACTAGCACCCAGGAAATACCACTAAACCCCAGACTTTCTTATGATGCTATAAAAGGTCTGTTCAAATATTGTATGACTGTATGAAGTCACACCTGAGGTGATATTTTGTGTCACCCTATTTGTGCTCTGAAGTGGTATGTTAAACTGGAATAGAAATTTGTTCTCCCGAAAGATATTCCACTGCCACCATCTCCTGTAGGAATCAGCAGTCAAGTGAACTGAAAGTATTTCTAGCTAGCCTGATTGATGTCAAATATCAGCTGGTGTGCAACAGATATAAAGCTCAAATCTGGACATCTAAATGTAGATGTCTGCAACCTACACTAAAAATCCGTTCAGCCAGTTCGTCACCCAGTGCACTGTGAACCTGCTCATGTCACAGTTGGACAACTTGTCCAGAAGGATGCTGTGAGGGGATATTTTGGTGAAATATTTGGGGTGCAGTGAATTACTTCTGTTACCAAAATGATTTTGTCCTTTTTTCCCCTTCAAGTAAGATTTCTGAGTTCCAGATCTGCTAGGTACACTTGTTCATTTAGACATAACATTAATTGTGTCAGAATATTATCAAAAGGATGATTTCAAAGACAAATTTTGAAATCCTTACATTAAACTTTTCATGTGAGTGATAAAATGCTAATAAAAATACTATACTTAAAAAAAAGTATAAATGCATCCATGTTACTAAAATGTAACACCAAATTTATAAATAGCAATTTTTATAATATACAATTGCATTGTTTTGTACTTTCCTGAACTAATTAATCAATCATATATGTATTACAGTGTCTATTTTTATTTCACAAACTCAAAATATCATCCAAAACATTTAAATAATCTTTTCTAAAGATTCTTATTATTCTGGTGAGCATTTCCATCATTAAATCTTTATTTACTAAAGGCTAATTGATTAGTCCACTATGAAACAATATCAACAGGTTCAACTAAGTATAAGGAGAAAAAAGTACAGCTACTAAATTTTAATTAAATTTGATTGTACAAGATTAAAGACTTCACATATTGGATTTTTTTTTTTTTTTTTTTAAGTATAAGCTGTTGCTATCTCACTTAGAGAATCTTACTAATACTTAGAGAGAATTTGGTAAGCGTATGGTAAGAATATGTGTAAGAGATAATGCATCCTAATTAGAACAGTGTTTGTTTATTTGAGACAGATTTCCAGAGACAGTTTAGCATATCCAATTAAGACTCTGAGGCTCTCGTTTGCTCAACAGCATTTCAAAGTGCCTTATGCCATGAATAACTTGTAAGTACCTGGTGAGTCAAGAAATATTTTACTGACATCACTTTTTTTCCCCTTTGTGCACTTACAGACATCACCTCCTAGAAATGCATACATTCTATTCATCACTCTAAAGTTATTCTTATCAAGGAAAAACAAGGAGAACATGAATTGATTAAGAATGTTTAAATATTTGTATGATAGCTACTACAACTTCCTGAAAACTTGATTAATAATCACACATATCTGTACCTCTAATTACAAACTTCTGTATGACCAGTATTCTTAAAGAATGATGTGAAGACTGATACTGACTTTTGTATTTTTCTCATATAGAAAAGAATACCCTATTAATTAGTTAATTAATAACCAGCATTGAGCAGGTAGCTTAAGGGAAACTTAAAAATCTGAAAGCCCCAATGTGCAAAAGGTCAGTAAGCTAAGAGTCCAAACTGGTATCAAATACCAATAGCAGAAAAAAAGTAAGAGAGAGGGACTGTGGTCTTATTGCCATCATTCTGCAAGAGTTTCCTTGGTTTGTTTTCTTCTACTATTTTTGGGAAATTATTAAAAAGGGAAAAGGGAAAACTGAGAATTGTTGAAGACAGAGAGTATGGAATTATTATATGAATAAGGGAGTACGATGGCAGACGAAGTAATGATGAAATGAAGAAGCGAGAGGATAGGAAGGAGAGACCTGAAACTTCGAATCAGATGTTAGGAAAACAAATAGCAGCAGTAAAATATGTAAGGAGATCTCATTTCATAAGCATGATCAAAAGAAACCCGTTGCGGTTCCTTGCCACAAGGACTGTGTTAATATATATTTTTATGGTAAACGTTAGAATATGTAATATATTTATTTTCTACTTTGTGTATTCAGTATTTTAAGAGTCCAGTCATCTGAGATTAATGATCAAAAGTCTTCAGAAAGTTTTTATTTTTCATAACAAAATACCTGCTATGTCCAACTGAAATCTATGTAACTTATTTTTGGTTTTAAACCTTCCGTTTCTCTCAGCCTCATCTTTAACATATCCATAATAAATTCGGCTTCCAAATCATTCATCAACCTTTGTATTATCTTCTTGCTATTGTATTGGGTTTGCATGGCAAGGATTTAGTAGCGGGGGGGCTGCAGGGGTGGCTTCTGTGAGAAGGTGCCAGAAGCTTCCCCCATGTCCGATAGAGCCAGTGCCAGACAGCTCCAAGATGGACCTGCCACTGGCCAAACCTGAGCCAATCAGTGATGGTGGTAGCACCTCTGTGATAACATATTTAAGAAGGGGAAAAAACTGCTGTGCAACAGCAGCTAGGAGAAAAGAGTGAGAAGATGTGAGAGAAACACCTCTGCAGACACAAAGGTCAGTGAAGAAGGAGGGGGAGGAGGTGTTCCAGGTGTTGGAGCAGATATTCCCCTGCAGCCTGTGGTGAAGACCATGGTGAAGCAGGTTGTCCCCCTGAAGCCCATGGAGGTCCACGGTGGAGCAGATATCCACCTGCAGCCTGTGGAGGACCCCACGCTTGATCAGGTGGATGTGCCTGAAGGAGGCTGTGACCCCATGGAGATCCCATGCTGGAGCAGGCTCCTGGCAGGACCTGTGACCCCATGGAGAGAGAAGCCCACACTGGACCAGGTTTTCTGGAAGGACCTGCGACCCCCATGGGGACCCATGCAATCTGTTCCTGAAGGACTGCAACCCATGGAAAGGACCCATGCTGGAGCAGTTTGTGAAGAACTGCAGCCCGTGGGAAGGACCCATGCTGGCGAGGTTCATGGAGGACTGTATCCAGTGGGTGGGACCCCATGCTGGAACAGGGGAAGAGTGTGGGGAGGAAGAAGCAGCAGAAACAATGTGTGATGAACTGACTGCAACCTCCATTCCCCGTTCCCCTGCACTGCTTAGGGGGAGGACGTAGAGAATTCGGGAGTGAAGTTGAGCCCAAGAAGAAGGGAGGGGGTGGGGGGAAGGTGTTTTAAGATTTGTTTTCATTTCTCATTATCCTACTCCGATTTGATTGGCAATAAAATAAATTAATTTCCCCAAGTTGAGTCTGGTTTGCCTGTGACAGTAATTGCTGAGTGATCTCCCTGTCCTTATCTTGACCCACAAGCCTTTTGTTATATTTTCTCTCCCCTGTCCAGCTGAGGAAGGAGAGTGATGGATGGCTTGGTGGCCACCTGGCATTCAGCCAGGGTCAATCCACCCCAGCTACTATCACAGCTACAGTTCTATTACAATTTCCATTCACCAAAAGGTTTTGTAAATGATGGGAATTATTCCCAACAACAACTTTTGTTGTCTCAACTGTTGACTTCCATTTTTCTTACACTTTATCCCTTCCAAAATGGCACATCAATACCCTTTCTCCCAATTGTCATCATTTGTAGATTCTAATTCTTCAGTATGGATAGCTCTTAAACTCTTATACTTCTTCATCTCTCCTTACTTTTAATATATTTGTTGATTCTCTCCACTTTGTCTCCATCTTCAACTGCAATCAAAATACATTTTCTGTGGCAAGATATACCCTATAACTTTGACCATTTGCAGCACCTACTTGTTTCACTTCTTTTTTAGAGTATCTGATAAAAAAACTCATGGGCAGATTGGTTTGCTTCTTAAAACCACAGAATAATCTAGGTTGGATGGACCTCTAGATGTCTTGCAGTCCAACCCCATACTTAAAGTAGAGCCAACATGGAAGAGATTACTTAGGGCCCTGTCCAGTGCAGTTTTAAGCATCTCCAAGGACTGAGTGTCTACATTCTCTCTGGGCAACCAGTTTCATTGTCTGACCAACCTTAATGTGAAAAAAAAAAAAAAATTCTGTATCAAACCTGTTCCCTTGTTGTAAGTTTTGCCTGTTGGCACAACTATTATTACGCATCTCTCAGAAGACCCTGGCACACTCCTCGCTATATCTTCCCATCAAGTGGTTTTAGGAAGCAGTAAGATCTCCCCCTTAGTTTTCTCTCCATGAGACTGAATAAACCCAAATATCTCAGCTTCTCCTCCTGCATGCCAGGACACAACTGTGTTGGTGGCCTCTGCTGGACTAGTTCCATTATGCTAATGTCTTGTACTGGACATCCCAAACCAGAATAGAATACTCCAGTCATGGTGTTGCCTACACTCCTGCTAATACAGACCAACACAGTTAGTCTTCTTTGTCAAGGTACACTGCTGACTTATGTTGCATATGATGACCACATGGGCCCTGCATCCTTTTCCACTTAGTTTCTTGCCATCCAGCTGAAATTCATCCTATTATACCATCATCCCATTTTTCCAGCCTGTATTGATCCTCCTGAATAGCAGCCCTGCCCATCAGACTATGATTCACTTCCACCAATTTTCTATCATTTGGAAACTTGCTGATAGTTCATTGGAAACTTGCTGATAGTTCATCCTTTTCCATCATCCAGATTATTAATTGTCATGCTTTAACCTCAGCCGGCAACTGAGCACCACACAGCTGCTCAATCACTCTCCCCCTCCTCAGTGGGATGGGGGAGAGAATCAGAAGAGTAAAAGTGAGAAAACTCATGGGTTGAGATAAAGACAGTTTAATAATTGAAATAAAATAAAGTAAAATAGTAATAACAATAAAAATTATTATTAATAATAATAAAAATAAAAGAATATGTAAAGCAAGTGATACACGATGCAATTTGTCACCACCCACTGACCGATGCCCAGCCAGTCCCCGAGCAGTGGCCCCCCCGGCCAGCTTTCCCCCAG
>NW_008795138.1:5685602-5686290 GCF_000699145.1 Aptenodytes forsteri | reverse complement strand
TCTACTGTTAGTCTCCGCTCTCCATTAGACTTCCGCACTGGCCATATGGGACTGTTAAAGGGTGAGCGGGTCTTGCTGATCACTCCTTGGCTCTCCAGTCGACGAATCAGCTTATGGATGGGACTCAGGGAGTCTCGGTTGGTGCGATATTGCTGACGGTGCACCGTGGTGGTGGTGACTGGCACCTGTTGGTCTTCCACCTTCAGCAACCCCACAACAGAAGGATCCTTTGAGAGACCGGGCAGGGTGGACAGCTGTTTAATTTCTTCCGTCTCCAAGGCAGCTATACCAAAACCCCACTGGTACCCTTTTGGGTCCTTGAAATACCCTCTCCTGAGGTAGTCTATGCCAAGGATGCACAGAGCATCTGGGCCAGTCACAATGGGCTGCTTTTGCCACTCATTCCCAGTTAGGCTCACCTCAGCCTCTAATACTATTAGCTGTTGAGATCCCCCTGTTACTCCCGAGATGCAGATGGGTTCTGCCCCTTTATCACTCGATGGCATTAGGTTACACTTTGCACCAGTGTCTAATAGAGTCTTATACTCCTGGGGGAACTCGAGCAGCAGTTTTCCTGGAGGAATACCCTTTTGTGATTGTTTTTCCTTGCAATTCACGTACCCATGCCTCTAGAGTCGAGGTGGATTTTCCATCCCACTTCTTCGTGTCCTCTCTGTGGTCATGTAGG
>NW_008795138.1:5683039-5683430 GCF_000699145.1 Aptenodytes forsteri | reverse complement strand
AGGTCTTTTCTAACCTTAATGATTCTATGATTCTATGATTCTATGACTCTATGATTCATCCCCGGGCAGGGACCAGCTCTCTTCCTCCTGTTCTCGTGATAGACCGACTCTGGGGTAGTCTGCCTCATCCACTTCTTCCTCCGGCTCCCACTTAGAGGAAGTTTCTTCATCCCTTACTAAACAAACCAACTTCCACTTCTGGTATTTCTTCTTGTGTACAGGGGCGACTGATACCGGCACGGGTTTGTTCTTTGGTTCAGCCGCAGGGCCTGTTGTTTTGTCATCAGATCCAGAGACCTTCTCTTCCCCTTGAGGGTACATAGTAGTGCTGAACAGGGCTTGGTAGGCATGGGCCAGGCCCCAGCACGTTGCAGTGATCTGCATCTCTCTG
>NW_008795138.1:5670475-5682057 GCF_000699145.1 Aptenodytes forsteri | reverse complement strand
CTCCCCCCAGTTTATATACTGAGCATGACATCACATGGTATGGAATGTCCCTTTGGCCAGTTTGGGTCAGCTGTCCTGGCTGTGCCCCCTCCCAGCTTCTTGTGCGCCTGCAGCCTTCTCAGTCGGTAGAGCATGGGAAGCTGAAAAGTCCTTGACTAGTGTAAGCACTACCTAGCAACAACTAAAACATCAGTGTGTTATCAACATTATTCGCATGCTAAATCCAAACCACAGCACTGTACCAGCTACTAGGAAGAAAATTAACTCTATCCCAGCTGAAACCAGGACATTAATAAAGAGATTAGACAGTATCAACCTCTATACCAAGCTTTGAGTAATGCGACTGATAACTGGCCACTAGCTGGACTTCATACTGCTGTTCATAAAGCTTTAAGCCTGACAATCCAGGCAGTTTTCTACCTATCTTAATATCCACCTATCCAGTCCATATATAACTAAGGGAATATCTTGCAAGACTGTTTCAAATGCCTTGCTGAAGTCAAGTGAAATTACATCAGTGACTCTCCCTTCATTCACTGAGACACTCATTTCACCACAGAAGGCAATCAGATCAGTCAGGTATAAATTGCCCTTGGTTAATTCATGTTGGCTAATGCTAATCACTTTCTTTTCTTTTCTATGCTTGGAAATGGTTTCCAGACGATTTGCTCCAAAACCTTTTTGGTGACTGAGTTGAAGCTAACCAACCTGTGGTTTCCCAGATCCTACTTCTTATTCCTCTGTAAGATGAGCATGATGTATGCCTTTCTCCAGTCATCAGGTCATCAGGAAAGTTCCCTGAACATCATGGCTATTCAAAGATGATAGAAAATGGCCTCAAAATGATCCCTCCAAGTAGCTTTTAGATGCATTCTGTCCCGTCCCATGCACATTTCTAAGTTGCTTTAAGTTATCCCTGACTTGATTTTCCTCTGTTCTGGGTAATGCTCCACTCCCGCAGACTTGTCCACTAGTATCTGGGATGTGTGAGGCCTTAGGGCAGACCTTACTAGTCAAAACTGAGCTAAAGGCGGCACTGAGTACCTCAGCCATATCTTTAGTCACCAGATCCTTTGCCCCACAGAGCCATGGGACTCATTTTCCTTATCCTTCCTCTCACTGCTGATGTAGACATAAAATCCCCCTTCTTGCCCATCATATCCCTTGCTAGTGCCAATTCCAGATGAGTTCTGGCTTTTCTAATTCCAACCTTTCATGCACAAATAATGTTTATATATACCTTTTGAGTAGCTAATCTCCTCTACCACCTCTCATGTGCTTCCTTTCTGTGTCTGGATTAACTCATGATTTCCTTTGTTCATCCATTCCGGTGTTCTCCTACACTTGTCTGAATTTTTACATTTTGGAATTGACTAATCTTGTGTTTTAAGCAGTTTATCTTTGATGATCAAGCAGAAAACGCATAAATATTTTTCACTGCCTTTTGTTTTGTCATTTGGTTAGTATACATCTTCAGGTTACGCAGATTTCATACTTGCAATGCCTGTTGCCTTTTCTCATATTTCACTTCTTAATCTTTCACCTCCTTCCGCACCAAATTCTCTCTGATTATATGATCTCAGAGATCCTTTCCAAGAATTAATGGACATAATATGATTGGACTTTCTCCCTTTCTGTCACTTTTCTCTTCTCTGCAAGTGAATCTTCATGCCCCGTGTCTTTTCCTTTGTCTTGTCATTCACAATTTTGCTTTAGGGTCTTGTCTTTGACAACAGAAAGATTTTGTCATCTTAAAAGAATAAAGAGTGATGACTACATTTGTTTAAGCCTGTTTGAAATTGCAAATGCTGCCACACCTCCCTTTCATTTGTAAGAAAATTAAATAAATTGTGCACAGTTTCTGTGTAGTTTCTTTTTTAATACTATCCTAGACAGTCCCATCTGACTTATCCTACTTCTCACCTATTGCATCAAATCTCTCATTGCCTCCTTTTGGTCAAATTCCAGAACCATTATGACATCTTTATCTTACTTGAACTATGAACTAGTTTTATAATTGAACAGATATTTCTAGAAACTATATTCCCCTTTAATTTCCATCATTTGTCATTTAATCATCTTTATGTCATCATTCTGAATCTCCCTCTATTTAGTATTCCAGGATCATGTCTTGATAATTCTTCTAATCTATTTCCTCAGTACTACTAGTGGTGTTTTTCGGTTTTTGTTTTTGTTTTTTTTTTAATTTTGTCTTTAGGCCTTGTCCTTCCTCACTCATCTCTATTTAATTTCATCCACAAAATTGCATTCAGTTACTATGTGTATGACTCTCAAATCTTTTTCTCCTCAGCATGGGCTATTTTTGCTCAAATGTAAGTGTCGTCTTCTCTGACAACTTATTTTGAATATTTAACAACAGACTTTTGAGCAGTCTAAGCTTTTAACACTTCTCTGACAAAACCATACCTGCAATTTTTTGTTTGTTTTATTTTTAATTTTTAATCAATGTAGACAATACCATAGCCTTAAGTGAGACTTGGACATATAAACTGGGTAGCTGTTTTGACTCACCCTGGACTTAAGTACACAGTGAAGATAGTCTGATATTAAGCTTTACAACTTTTGCTCTTTTCAGACTTGCTTAAGGTTATTGTTACATTCACATCATCTTGTCTAACCACTATCTATCCAGAATAATAGTGTTAAGATAGTATTCCTAGCATACCCGTTTCCCATGTCAGACTTCTCTTTGCATACCACCATATGACTTTCTCTTCAATAGTGAAACAAATATGTCCTTACTTTCAAAGCCTCTCTCTAATCTCCGCCTCATAAATACATACTCATTCTTTCTTCTGAAATCACTGTTTCATTTCAGACCAGGAAGAAAAGGAAATAGAACAAAAGTAAGTTTGACATTTACATATATTCACAGATATTATTACAACACCTGGTCACATGAATTCTTAAAATCGAAGGCCTTATTCAAATTTGGGGCAATAATCTTAATTTCTTCATTGTTTGTCTGAGCATGTTTTCCAGTTAAGTACATCCAAAGTTTTTTTAGCTATCAGTCTTATGAATGTTTTCACCTGGGGAGAAGCTTAGCCAGACACTCCCAAAAAGATGGTGTTCCCACAGGTCCATTTTCTGTGGGGTGTCTGATGACAGTGAAATTTTATATGGTGACCCACAAAAGGACTTTTTAAATTGCAACTTATTGCAACTACTGAACATAACAGTAATGTGCTACAAATATTTTTTTTAAGTCTCCAAAAAGTCTTGATATCTAAATTATTTTACTTTTATCAAACAAAAAGGGAAACTGGTAAAATTCTCCATGGTGAAATTAATTTTACATATTTTTCTGAGCTTTGCATTGAGAAAGTTTCAACCCCAGATTCAGACATCTACCTTTAGTTGCCTTTAGAGCAGATCCCATTACACTAAGGTAGAAATATGTATTTGACCACCTGAATTATTCACAAGAAACTATGTCTTCATTGAATACTAAGGGCCCTAAAATGCAATTCCCTTAGAAATATCTATATTAGAGGTGTTTAAAGTAAAATATTTTAATCTAGAACTGAATCTCATCCTTTTTAGTTAATTTCTATAATTTTTATGTGAAAGTTGTCAAGTATAGTGATGGACTTCATATTTCTATAATTTTAATGTGAAAGTTGTCAAGTATAGTGATGGACTTCATCCAACTGGGAAGAAATAATCATCTTCAGAGAAAGAATATTCCTGTTTTCTTTCATGGCTACCATGAGATGAAATTAATTACCTTGCAGTGCCTGACTATTAAAAAAGAAAAAAAAAAAAACCCCAAAAAAAACCCAAAAAAAAACCAAAACCAACAAAAAGCAAACAAAAAAAAACCACAAAAAAACAAGCCCAATTAAACAAGAAAAAAAAACCCCACTTAGATTATCTAGCTTATACTTGGAGAACTAAAATTTAGAGAACTAGGGTTCAATTCGGTAGCCTTATTTCTAGTACTATTTGAGATATTTTAGGATATTCTGCCTGGCCTCAGCTGCACATACAAATGGGTCTCCTGAAGATCTTGCATCATACCTGCCACACGCCTGTGGATTTTTTAGCTATTACAGGCTGTCTCAAATGGCAGCTAAAATCCCTAAAATCAGTGAGAAAAGAGTGATAGAGGAACAATAGACCAATCACTGTGAAACATACCTGACTTAACAGCCTTGTGCAAAGGCACATATGACAATGCAATTTGCACACATACTAATATAGCTGTTTTAAAAAATAATTTATGAAAGAGACATTTCATTTGTAAATTTATGGACAGTAAATGTAAATCTATATACAGTATCTAGAGGTCTTTCTAAAAAGAGATGTTGCTATTTGGAAATATCGTATTGCTCAAGTCCGGTTGCTACAGAATAGAAATAAATTTAGTAATCAACTTTTTTCACATTTGGCAAGTAGCTATGAAATGGCACTATATATAGCAGGTATAGTCAATGACAACTGGTAGTTCAGATCAAGATAAACTGCAGTTTTCAACTGTCACTACTAGAAAAAACACATTTTTATTTTAATTAACCTTTTCTTCCTTACAGTGCAGACTAAGCTTTTACTTTAATGCTTCGTGGCATATCTAGGTAACTTCTAATACCCTGAGACTGTGACACATCTTCATAGATAAGTTCTTTAAGGTCCCTAAAGGTGTAGGATAACCTTAGTTTTGACAAGACTGATGAAGACATGAATCTACACCATTTCCATTTAAAAAAAGAAAATAATGACTTAAAAATAAGTAGCAATATTAAAAAAAATAATTACCTAATGACAATTTAGGAATTAAAAAAAACAATATCTGAGCTCTGCTATCCTCGTTACCAGGTCTTTCAAGTTCTAGGGGAATTTTACTTTGCTGCTGTCAAGCTTTGAAGAGGGGTGTTTTTTTTGTTTGTTTGTTTGTTTGTTTTATGTTGTATTATGCTTATTATGATTTAACTATATATATTATATTTATTATGACAACAAAAATTTGCATTTCAATTGTAAAAGTACAGAATATGGAGTGAATGCAAAGTAGCTGTTCTTCAGGGGAAAGAAAAAGTCTGGGGCTATTCTTTACTATTAGCTGAATTTTAGTAAAGGATGTTTGTTGCAAAAAAAGTCAACTAGTAGATGTATGATGTATAAAGCATGTGTAGTAGCCTTCTCCCCAACCTGGCTTCAGCAGGCCTGAGACGGATTATCATGTCTAAATTTGCCACTTCTGGAAAGATACAGATGACTGGAAAAAATTTTAAAAAGGGAACCATGAATAAATAAAGATTTTATAAAATATGAATGAAAAGAGATTGAGTGAATCTGTGTCATTCAGTCTAGAGAAAAGAAGACTTAGGAGGAACATAAAAGCAACTTTCAGATCTGTAAAAGGCTGCTGCAAAAAGGAAAGGAACAATTTATTTTCCATATCTCTGCTGGACAGTGCAAAAAAGGCATAGGTTTAAAATGAAGCAGGGCATATTCATGTTAGAAATTACAAATAACTTTTAAACAGCAGGATCAAAGACAGATGTTTGATCAGCAGTCTGGGATCTTAGAGAACACGTAGAGGAAAAAATGCTAGGAGTGTTAAAAATGTGTTTTACTGGTATTGTCATAGGGGCTCTAAAGGATTAGTTGATTTCCTAAAGTCATTTCCAATGTTATTCCTTGAAAGCTTGTTTTAAGAAACAGCACATTCAGTTTTTTCAAAACAAATTATTTCACAGAACTGTTGGTTTGGTTTGGGGTGTTCTGTGTTTGTTTTTGTTTTTGTTTTTGTGTTTAAAAAAAAAGCTTAGCAATTTTTCTGTCTCTGGTCATTTATTATGATCATTGGGTCATAATGACACTTTGAGCAACCAGCCTTGAGACTAGATACTAAGGGACTCGCTAGGATGTAGAATTTTCCACTGACATTTTAAAGCTACAATGAAAGATTTAAAATGCTTGTTAGTGGAAAAATTAACATTCAAAAAAACCCCATAACTTTTTAAATTTTTTAATGTTCTGGATGTAATGTAGACAACTGTGACTTGCTGGTTAATCTGGTTTAACACTGATTAGCTGTTTTCTATTGCTTTGCTTATTTTTTATTCTTATTACAATTTTTTGCTAAAGCTAGTAAATTTAATTTTCTATACTATTATTTGACTTGTGAACTTTTAACGTGAAACATTTATTAAGGGGTATTCTGAATCCTTACCATACAAGAATATTTATTAATATGGATGTCTTCATTAATTATCTATGGGTAGAACTAAACTTATATTTTATGAAATTCTGTAGAATTCACTATCTCAGACTGTATCTTGCCACCTTTTCATTTTTATAACACATCTTATGCTTTCACGTCATGATGTCAAATAGCAATTTCTGCTTTTCTCTTTCATAATATATATGAGCCACTTCTTCACATTCTTCCTAACTGCATGTTTCAGAATCTTCAGAACATAATTACGCATAATTACAGCTATTACTGTCAAGGCCAGTGTAGTGGTGCGAGGAATAAAAACTTCTCCCATTAAATTCTTCTAGTAGCTTCAGTCCATGTTGCCAGAATCCAAAGACCAAAGCACTGCAATTATGATATTTGTGCTAGCAGCATAAATAAATGAAGGTTGAAGATGTACATAGTGCATTTCTGAAATGATATTCTGTTTGTCCAAACGACCATCAAAACAGTGATTGTTTCTAAAATACACTGTAGCTTCTCATAATCAAGTTGCACAGTAACTGAATTTCAAACACTCTTAGCTGATCAGTGATCTAAAAGTAAGTAAAACTAATCTACAAATAGATGCTGATGCCTTTTACATAGTTAAAGATTTGAATACACAGTCCAGCCTCGAAGTTTTTCTATGGTTATGTATCATAGCAATTGGATCATTCTTTCACTTAAGGTACCTACTACATTTGGAAGGGTGTGCAGACTCATCAGAAATATGCTAATGAGTGAGTGTAAATTGAAGTACTGAAAACAGATTAAAGTTGTATACGCCCCTTACCAATTTATTATTAGGGTTTTCAAGTTGCTTTCATTTCTCCTTACCAAACTGCTCTGACTTCAGCATATTCAGTGGTTCATATTCATATTTGTGGGACTCTTATCTGGATGCCAACCAATGTAATGTTGGAATACTTTATTTAATGCAAGGTCTATGTAAAATAAAATATTTTGCAATTATTCTTTCCAAAGGAATGGAAAGGTTTCTAATCTTTTTCTCTTTTCTTTCCTTAAATTCTATTGCATTAAAAATACATTGTTGTTACTTGCAAAGCACTTCTCAAATAATAGGATGGTAAAGCCTTTGTGATATTTCATATCCACATATACCTGGTCATGAGTCTGAAAGATGAATAGCATTCAACACACTAGACATAAATTATTATCCATGCTCTGAATTCAGTCTTATCGTATTGCAATTATATTTCTTCTATCAAGCCAAATCTCTTTGTTCTTACAAATCTCTTCCTGCATGTTTCCAACAAAGAAATAGATGATAGCAGGAGAAAAAAAAAACAACCTTACTAGCAGTATCAAAGTCTTTAAGACATTAAGGATGAATCCTCTAATCAATAAAAAGTCTTGAACTACTTATAGCAGTTAGCATGTAGGTCTAGTTAATAATAGTGTTAGCATATGAAATATAGTTAACCTTGTAGGATAAAGGAGTAGCTTAGTTATTAGTATAGAATACCTTGAGAGTAAGCAGCCTGTCAATAACTGTGAAAGTTATGAATCTGTCCAGAACTTTCCAACGGAGCAGACCATAAGCACCTGTGGCAGCTCAGTATAGCTGCTGAGCGAATGTGAACAAGATAGTAAAAAATCAGGTGTTCTCAACCCCATTCTGTAACCAATGGTGCCTGGGGTCACCCAGGGAGAGAACTCCAGGGACCGCAGGTCCTGGTCCAGAGCTCCACACAGCATGACTGGCTTCTTTACCTGGATTTGCCCAACTTTCTTCTGCACTGCATCATCTCTCCTACAGAACAGCGAAATCGTGTGATTCATAAAATTGCATATGTCTGTGATTAAAATGTTTTGTTATCTGAGTCCATTTAGTCGCCCCACTGTCATTTGGCTTAAACTGACACCACTGACTCTCAGAGAAGGGCCTTTGTTGTCAGACAACAGAAGTCAGTCTCTTTTTTTACGGTCCCTTAAATATGACTGACATAAAGTGGAATAGTTCCAGCTGGGAAAAAACTATGTGAAACTTGAATCTAGAGTTTCTCTCTGAACTTGTACAGCTCTTAAGTATAGATTCATTTTTTCCCATTGGATCAGTTTTATTTTGCCCAGTGAACCTTTGCATATTTATACAAAGAGAAAATGGAGCAGAAGAAAAACAAATCTTATTTTATTCTCTTCTAGAGTAATTATACAACCACAAAGCCAGTTCTTGTAACCGAATGATATACATTTCTGCAGGAGATTGACTTTAGGTCCAACTATTGAGATAAGCTGCATGTCTGTTCAAAGCGAAGTCTTAACAGCTAGGGTATTCTGGAGGCTCTCTCAGTTTGTCTAAGAACGTAGACAGAAGCATTTCCTGTAAGTGTTTTGACATACTGCCATTCTGTGAGCAAAAAAAAGATTCAGTCAGGAATTGAGTCGGTTGTAGCAGGCAGGCATCCCTGTGCCCAGTGACCAGTGAAGCTATCTAATAATATACACAAACCGAATCTCTGAAATCTACCCTCTCTCTTCTGCCACGCTGAGAAATGTCATGATCCCATGAATATCTATCGTCTTGAAAAAGGAATGGTTTCTAGCACTCCTTAGAGACTATGTAATTATTTGAGCTGTACCTTAATAGCACAATCCAGCCCTTGTCATTATGATTACATTATATGCAATAATGGAATATTATGTTTAGAGCAAACATTGCATTTTAAAGATTAACAAAACACAATGTAAGCCACTCATGGATGGAATAACTACAGTAGATAACTCATAGGAGTGATTCCTTGTAATGTACTGCAGTATGTAAATAAAATATTGTAGGCAGTTTTCCCTGGCATATATAGAAGTTCTATTATTTAGCATATGTGAGCTGTTCAGGACTCAGTAAGCTAATAAGGAAATTAGGAACATGAAAAGAAAAATCCCAAATCCTGGAATCATTTTCTTCTCTAAGAAGATTTCTGTGGCCGTATTTTTGAGAAATAGGAACAAAGTGGCTTAGCGTATACATGTTTGTAACACACATATTATATGGTTGCATATATTCGAGCACCATGCATGTAACTTAAGACCATATGTTTTTAAATGGCATGCAAGTAAAAATCTGTCTTGACAAAATAATGAAGAAAAAAGCTAACTCAAGAAGTATAGGGTTTTTTGTTTGTTTGTATTTGTTTTTTCTTTTAATGTTTTTAATACGAGATATATAAGTGAATGATTATCTCTTAGAAACATAGAATCATAGAATATCCTGAGTTGGAAGGGTCCTACAAGAGTCATCAAGTCCAACTCCTGACTCCACACAGGGCAACCTAAAAGTTAAACCACCAATCTAAGAGCGTTGTCCAAATGCTTCTTGAACACCAACAGGCCTGGGGCCATGACCACTTCCCTGGGGAGCTTGTTCCAGTGCTTGACCACCCTCTCAGTGAAGAACTTTTTCCTAATATCCTATCTGAACATGCACAGCTTTAAGTCATTTCTTTGCATCCTGTCACTGGACACCAGAAAGAAGAGATCAGCACCTCTCCACTCCCCCTCATGACAAAGTTGTAGACAGCAATGATGTCACCCCTCAGTCTCCTCTTCTCTAAGCTGAACAAACCTAGTATCCTCAGCCGCTCCTCATAAGTCATGCCTTCTAGTCCTTTCACCGTTTTGCTGCCCTCCTTTAGACGTATTCTAATACTTTTATATCCTTCTTATATTGTAGAGCCTGAAACTGCACACAGTAGTTGTGAATCTGATTAAAATTTTCAGACAGAAAATAATAGGAAGTTGCACAATTCCGTATTTCTTTAATGATATCTAGCTGCTTTGGAGAATGATGAATTGGCCAGGATAATTATTTTCTTTTGTTGTAGAAGTTAACTCTTGTGACCCCCTTTCTCTGTGGGGAAAACAATATGGTGTGCATAATACACTAAATTGTTAAAATCATAAAAGATGTTAACTTTCTTAAATACAATTGCTTAAGGCAGTTTCTGACCAAAATGTCAAAGTTTATGAGCTTGTTCTTGTGAAAAATATCACAGAAACTTTAATCATCATAGATATTAAGGCACCAATATTCAAAAGAAATTGCATCTAACAATCAGTATATAGAACTGAACAATATTGACTGAGAAAGAAAAAAGTGATAGGAATTGAGCTGATCTAAAATTATCTGCATCATTGTTTTTGTAAAAAGACATCTACTGAAAGTTCCTTGGAAAAACAAAAAAACAACAAAAAACCCAAACCTGGTTTTATTTCTGAATTTTAGAATATTTCTTCAAGAACTTAGGTATTACCTAGAATTTTAAAGCAATGATGCAATCTAACCTTATCTAATTTGTGGAAAACAGGATCCCATTTAATGCATGTAAAAGTGTTTGTGCTGCATCTTTATTTCTCTAGATCTGTCAGTATCCATTGCTGACCTGATACAACAAAAAGATTCACAATATGCACAAGATTGTTTTTCATTCTCTTACATATTTCCGTAAATTGAAAGTAAAGGACATCAAGTTTGTAGTCACTCATTTTGTAATGAGAAATATATCCCATTGTTCAGAACAGTGCCTACACTTTCAGGTTTTTGTTATTCCCAATGATGATGCTGTAACTCATTCTTTCATCATTCAGAAATGCATTTCTCAAAATATGCAGCTAACTACTATTGCTACTAAGTGAAAAATCCAGCAATTTAAGTAATTTTCTACATACATTAGTCTACCCAGACCTACCTGTAAGATAACGTGAGGGAATATTTTGAGGTCATAATGGCTTAGAGAACTGGAAATAATCAGTTATAATCAATATTCTGTCAACCTACAAGGACATACACATCTCATGATTTCCCGAACATTTTCTGAAGTTCTTTGTTGATATTATTAAAGCAGATGACACCAAGCTGAGTGGTGCGGTCGACACGCCAGAGGGACGGGATGCCATCCAGAGGGACCTGGACAAGCTCGAGAAGTGGGCCCATGTGAACCTCATGACATTCAACAAGGCCAAGTGCAAGGTCCTGCACCTGGGTCGGGGAAAGCCCCATTATCAATACAGGCTGGGGGATGAAGGGATTGAGAGCAGCCCTGTGGAGAAGGATTTGGGGGTACTGGTGGATGAAAAGCTGGACATGAGCCAGCAATGTGCGCTCGCAGCCCAGAAGGCCAACCGTATCCTGGGCTGCATCCAAAGAAGCGTGGCCAGCAGGTCAAGGGAGGTGATTCTGCCCCTCTACTCCCCTCTGGTGAGACCCCACCTGGAGTCCTGTGTCCAGCTCTGGAGCCCTCAGCAGAAGAAAGACACAGACCTGTTGGAGCGGGTCCAGAAGAGGGTCACAAAAACAATCAGGGGGATGGAAAACCTCTCCTATGGAGAAAGGCTGAGAGAATTGAGATTGGTCAGC
>NW_008795138.1:5655469-5670338 GCF_000699145.1 Aptenodytes forsteri | reverse complement strand
GGGTAGATTCAGACTAGGTATAAGGAAGAAATTTTTTATGCTGAGGGTGGTGAAACACTGGCACAGGTTGCCCAGAAAAGTGGTGGATGCCCCACCCCAGAAACATTCCAGGTGAGGTTGGACGGGGCTCTGAGCAACCTGATGTAGTTGAAGATGTCCCTGCCCATGGCAAGGGGGTTTGGCCTAGATGACCTTTAGAGGTCCCTTCCAACCCAAACTATTCTATGATTTTATGATTCTATGATAATCACAGCCCCTGTTCCAGCTATGTTATTAAACACTAGGTAAGATTTGAGATAGAATGCAGGCTAAGTGTCATAAAGGCTGTACAAGTAAATTGTTCACCTTGGTTTCACAGGATAGAAGGTCAATATCATTTTCACGTGCTTCTGAAGGTTTAGTTTGTTTATAGTCATTCATGACAAGTATGCACTGCATTTTCAAAGTAATAATTAACCAAAACATATTTTGTGTTTGGTTATTTTATAACAATTTTAAACACTGGACAAGCTTTGAGGCATTTGGAAATATATCTTCCATTACTTTACTTGAAAAAAGCAAACCAGGAAAAAAACAACCTCAAAACATTTCTTTCCAAAGTAACTCATGGTATTAGCCTTATTTAGAAAAGGTGTCTTTGAATGAGAGCAATAATTCTAACTGGCTAAAAACATGCCCAGCAAGTGTAACCTTTGCAAATTTGCCTTTGGTTTTTGCTTCTTCTGAAAGGTAGCATCATTTCTGAAAGTGATTTACCTTGTAACTTGAACAAATGTGGCATTCTCTCTTATCCACATTGAGAAACAACATTTGATAGTATACTTGCAGAGAAGAGCACAGTTCATGCACATGTAACTTAACCTGTTGATTTCCTGACACTAAACTGTGTACATTGTCTTTCTTTTAATACAGTCTTTATATGGAACTACAGTACAGTAAAATGTCCTATATATATGTCTTATCACTCTGTTAGTAGAGAACCGGTATTAAAAAACTGATCCAACTGACCACTTATCTGACATTAATTATGAAACCTTTAATTTGACAATCAAACTTTTTCTTTTTTTTTTTTTTTAATTGGCTTACTCTGAATTTCAGAAATTACACTTGATCTGTTGTTTCACCCTGTGAACTCAAGTTATTTGAAATGTAGTACTCAACCAATACATGGTATTAAACCTTAGCTCTGAAAGAATCTTCAAAATATATATGAGTGCATGTGGATGTGGGTGTAAACACCAGAAAGATTAAGTCATAGCTGAATTAGCAGAAGAATATCCATAGAAAATTCACAAATAATTCATTGTGCATATTTCACTTAAAATAGATTTTATCAAATATTTTTCCACAAGTGGGTATTCTATTAGAAAATGCCAGTTTGTTCAGACTCAACCTTTTTGAATAAATACACATTGTCCTGAAATCTTCAAATGGAAGGTTTCACAGTATGAACATTACATTTCTAGTAGAAGCCAGAGGTAACAACCTTTGTACCAGAAGTTGGGTCCCTTAGAGAATTATTTTGAATGTGGTACAAGATTTCCTATTCTATTCTCTATTGAGAAATCTATACCACTAATCTCATTTCTATACAGGCCTGAAGAGAAACTGGCATCTGTGAGATTCCACAGACATCTTTGTTTAGAGCACTCACCGAGGGCTTGGGGCCCCTGATCCTTTAAGTTACAAGAGATGCTGTACTGTGTTTTCCATATCCTCTACAAAAGCTGTACCTACTGTAGTTTAAAACCACTTTCTCCTTTTGGACCCGATTTTTTCAATAATTTACTATTACTGGGGAAGTGGAAAGTTTGAAAATCTTTAATGGCTCCCAGAAAGGAACAAAAAATAGCCTGTAAATATTAAAAAAAAACCAAAATATTTTCTAGCCCTCTGATCTCATTGCACCATCCATGTTATTGCTTTGTAGCAGTATTCTGAACTGAAATATACACTGCTCTATATTTTAATTCATTAGTCTGACCTGATGTAGCACAGAAGAGATTCAAAATATGCACAAAGTATACAAGGTATATATGTTCTCTTACAAATTTCCATAAATTTACAATAAATTATATGTAAGTTCATAGTCACTCTTATTTTTTAAAAAGGAAAATATATCCCACTGGTCAGAACAATGCCTAAGCTTTCAGGTTTTTGTTGTTTCAAATGATGCTTTAACTCATGCTTTCAATAGTCAAAAATGCATTCCTCAAAATACATAATTATCTGCATTTTATTTTCTTACCTATTTTTAAAATAAATCTCCTGAGGAGGAAATGAACACACAGCATTTGTATCTGTTTGTATCATAAGCAAAGGAAGAGATGAAGAGAATTGAATAGCTACAAGTAAATACACACAATAAAAGTAAATTCAATATACTGTAATACCTTGTATTTTCTTACAGCAACAGTGTTGAAGAAAATGCTTACTCCTTTAGCATTCTAAATGTAGCTGTCTCCTGAGGACCTGGACTTGTTGCCCATGAATTATGCACGTTGGAAAACAAAAGCTAGAGACCTATAGGAACTGCATCCAAGAAAGAGACATACTGAAGTTTTAAAATTGGTATGTGGCAGCAGCTGGGAATAGTTCTGTTTGTATTAGTGTTATCAGGATTGCTCGTGCTAGCAATACTTATTTTTCCTGTAAAACAGCTAGAACTAAAGTTATGGTCTTCTTGCATTGCTCTACAACAGAAAGTCCACATTTCTCACCCTCTTAGAAGAGATCTACATGAACTAGAAGAAATTTCATGATTTATTAATTTTAATACATCTGAAAATATATAGTCATATGTTCATATGGGCATTCTGAAACTAAACAATCTTCAGTTTTCATATAATTACATTTAGAGACAATAAAGGGTATCATTACAGAAATATTTGTTAATCCATCCAATTTGCATATGTAAGGATATAGACCTATCATAACCTTCAAAGAAATAAGGGTTATTTTCAAAATTTAATTCATCTGCCATAGGATTTGAAAGTTAAAACATGAATCATATGATATAAGAATAATGTAAATATTATCATAATTTTATCAATATATCAAGGTATTAAAACCCCCCATCATCTGATCATCAAACAGATAAAGTCACTATGTCTATGTTTATGTTAATAAAACTCTGAGTGTTTCTGAGTTCCTAAGCATAGTACTTGTTCCAGCCTGCATCACAGCTCCATCTCAGGGTGATACAAGGTGCACACCAGTTTCTTACCATTTCACATTACCTAGTTTCCCTTAAAAGAAAACCTAAAAATAACAGAACATGGTAATTTAAATGCAAGTTCAACATCACTCAGATGGTCAACTGAGATTTTGGTTACAGGAATAAATGATAACTATGAATATACATGATTCAAAAGTACAAAACTGCAATATGACTATGTGTAATTTAGCTGCAGTATAAAAATGAAAGGGTATGTCTACATAATATTTTGCAGAAAGTTGCAAGTGAGCTCTGCCTATGATGAAGCTGACTAAGCTTTTAGTAACAGTGTAGCATTAAGTCCAAACAAATAAATGTTTCTGATTCACGGTTCAAGCTTAGTACCATGCTAATGCAGATACATGGCTTCCATTTAGCTTGGGGCATGGGTAGATTCTGCTTTCAGAAGGTGATGCAGACTTATACTGAAAGCATATTATGCATGAAGGCATTGGAACAGTCTCCAATAACAGTATTAAAGAACCAAAATGAGGGAATGAAGGGAATGTATTTGGAGTGTATATATAAGTGATATGTAAAAATATACTCTGACACGTACACACACACACACACACACACACACAATTTTTAAACTTAAGCTATTGGAAAGAAGAAGAAGGAAACTGTCTAGGTGCATATGGCTAGCCAGAATGCAATTTACAGTGGCACAGAACGTCCTTCAGCTTTTATATTTCTGAAAGAAAATGCATCATTTTTCCTCTATGCCTCTCCAATAAAGCCATTCTGTTATTGATTTTCCTTTGTTTTATTTTCCTTGTAAAACTTTCAATGTCAACCTTGTATTAAGAAAAATCTGGTTTTATCCTACAAATAATGGTACTCACTGTGTTAGAAAATTACAGTGGCACAGAACGTCCTTCAGCTTTTATATTTCTGAAAGAAAATGCATCATTTTTCCTCTATGCCTCTCCAATAAAGCCATTCTGTTATTGATTTTCCTTTGTTTTATTTTCCTTGTAAAACTTTCAATGTCAACCTTGTATTAAGAAAAATCTGGTTTTATCCTACAAATAATGGTACTCACTGTGTTAGAAAAGGTTAGACTCTACTACAAATGACAACCATAACTGCTCTGAAGTCCTTTCTTTGGCTTACACATAAATGTGCATGGAAGTAAAAAGAGTCATGTTTCAGTACATCGAAACCCCATTCACTAGTATCTTACACATTTATTGCACAGAATTTAGGAGGGAGAAAAAAACCCACCTGATTAAGAAACGTGGTACAATGTAAAATCTAGGTACTTACAGGCTTCATTTATCATAATGTACATACTAGTTCTAAGATAAACAGGGAATACTGAAAAAATGCAGCTATCCAACATTATAAAACAACTCGGACCTCAGCTATGCAGATAATGGTAAAGCAGGAATTTTTTGGAAACAATTAATAGAAAAAATCATACTTTGTTGTATCATGGCAATTGCAAACCTATTGGTCTTAAAAGCTCCGGGAGTTTCTTGAAGTGTGTAATGTTGCATTTAGCTACTATTATAGAAAACTGAGAGCTGAGCCACTGTATTAAGCTTGTTTATGTTATATTATTTGTCCTTTCACATCACCTCAGTGAAAAAAAAAAAAATCTGTAACAAAGCAGAAAGTCATAAAATACATGCTTGCCTACCAACAAATTCCTATCTCCAATTTCTGATGGTTAAAAGATGTTTCAGTTTCATAAATTCAAGAACCACTGTGGTTTTATTTCTATTTATCTATGTATACTTAGATGAGAAAGAATGGAAAAAGGTTGGTACTTTTAAACTATCAAAGAAAAATAAAATGAAGAAGTAATATTAAATTGCATACATTTTCATCAGTCTCTTTCTTTTAACCTTTTGTTAACCCAACCTATCCCTAGGCCTGTGAAAAGAGATTTTAAAGACTCCTTTATTGTCCTAGAAGCTGGCTGTATCAATGACAAACTCCTTCCTTCCTTGGTGCTATCACTCCATTGACAGTGTTTGAAAACCATCCCAGTACTAACAGGAGATCGATCTCTAAGTTTTTTAACTTCAGAAAGTTATGGTAAGCCCGTTGAGTCAAGCATTTACAGCCTAAGAAGACTAAATCCATGCTGTGGTAGGGAACTGTAGAAACCAGCCAGTACAAAATGCTGAACCCAAGTCTAGTCATTCAAAAATAGATTGAAGCCTACTCTTGGACTGAATAAAGTGCTCTTCAACCTGCTTGACTAATCAGATTGGACATCTGGGGTGTAGGAGACACTGATTAAGACAATAATCTAGTAGAGTTGAATCAAATATTTGAATTTATACCTGCACCCAACCCATTAAGTGGGTTATTACAGGTATTTCTTTACAATATAGGATATTCTGAATTAACACAGTTGAAGCTATGTCCCTGTTACATTTAAATATTCAGCATGTCTTGGAAATAATAAGAAAGATTCCATGGCATGATGGATAATTCCTATCCAGATTCCACAGAGGAATAACATCAACAAGGGAGACTTAAAAAAACAGCTTTACAATACCATAAACACCATTTCTGTCCCTATGAAAACCGAGACCTGGATGTGAGGACAAACAGCACAGTACCGCTTGTATCTTCCTGCCTAAAAACATTTTTTCTCTCAAAATATAGGGTAGCCTCATCTATAGTTCTTTTACGAATACTTCCTGACATGTAGCATCCTGGGACTTGTGTTTCAACACTGTTAACAAGCACTAGCTGGCACTGGCCAAACTATTCCAGGAAGCATGCTAACAGTCATGTATCAGCTCTTAATATTTTTTACTGGCTCCATTTACATTCCTAGTACAGACACTCTACTGAGTATTTGGCGGGAAGTGGAACATCTGGGTTCGACACTCCGTTCTACATGGAACAAGAATAGTGACTTGATTCTGTTTTCCCAGGGTTCAGGTAAGTGCTTCAAGTACTCATAGAATCATAGAATCATTAAGGTTGGAAAAGACCTCTAAGATCATTGAGTCCAACCGTCAACCCAACACCACCATGCCCACTAAACCATGTCCCTAAGCGCCACATCTACACGTCTTTTAAATACTTCCAGGGATGGTGACTCAACCACTTCCTTGGGCAGCCTCTTCCAATGTTTCACCACTCTTTCAGTAAAGAAATAATAATAAAAAAAAAACCAAACTGATGAACTGGGAGGTACTGTAAGGTCCTCCTACTTTTTCTTGGGGAAAAGAGAGTAGGGGAGGGGGAATGAGATCCTTAAGCTAAAAAATGAAAATGTCTCCAGGTTTTATGTCAAGAGCAAGAAAGAAAAAAGAGTACCAAATTTGACAATTTCACTATAGCTGTCTGACTCTTTGTAGTATCAATGTAAGGAACAAGGAAATTTACTTACAATAAACAGAGGAATTAAAGAACTCAGAATTTATAAAGCTTAACAGTGATTTTAGGAAGATGTGTTTTGAACTTAAACCTAAAATGTCTGTCTCATATGTCTCTTTGTGGACCTCGGCTGTACGACAAAAATACTTTTGAGTATCTGAGGCTTAATTCTTTTGAAAAAAATTAAGAATTAATACATCAAATACAGTTCAGGATTTTATTTGTTTGTGATGCTAAAATGTCTTATTGTGCTGGACTTACTCTCACAGCTGTGCTGATGTTGGACAAGTTCTTTCCATCAGCCTGAAAAAAAACTCCTAAAAGTTTCCTTTTTATCAAGTGAAATTAATGTTTGAAAAATCAGTACCTGCAGTTTGTGCTCTGTTATGCAGCTTATTGCCTCCTCTAATTCTACAGACTTCAGCAGACTTCCACCAGACTTCCACTCTTATAAGCAGAATTTGATTCATGTATGATGTACAAATCTCTTACCAACACAGATATGTCAATTTTCTTTACTTCCAGTACAGCAAACTTTACTATGTGTATAAATCTGACTTTTGATATTTACTGGGGGGTTGGGGAAGTGGATCAGCTGAACCCAGGTATTATTATTGCTAATTGTTAGTTTTTTCACTCAAATAATGCTTTGTATAGAAATCTCTCCACTAGGGGCCGCACAGAGACTGCTTAAATATTACCTGTTAAACTAGAATAAGACTCACATCAGAGAGTGAAAACACAATCAAACCCCAAAATAGTGATTTGATCCACCATGAAAGCAAACAATTTAAACTCCTAGGGAAGAGTCATTGCTGTTTTTTCTTGTTTGTTTGTTTACTTGTGTATTGTGAAAGTAAGTAACATACTAATTTTATTTCTTTAGTTATAAAACATTGATCCATTCTGGAAAAAATGAAATCTTACACTTATTGCCTTGTTATAAATCATACTGCATAAAAGATACTCTTTCCTTTCTCATATTAGGATAAACTATATTAACACGGGGGGCAATGCTGCTTCAACTAAAGCTAAGGGAAAGTTTTTTTCCTCGTAAGTCCTGAGGAAGCAGAAGGCTTCAGGTTTTGACAGGGGCCCAAACCAGGAGCTCTTTTTTTGGTGCTCGCTGTGGTGGTGTTGCAATTTCTGCTGAGTAAATGGCACAGCAGCAGTGATGAGACCACCTTCCTTTCAGGGGGTGGCAGTGGGGGTAGAACACACCTGCAGCAACCAGCAACTTGGTCCCTGGGCCAAGGATGCCACATGCACTGTGGGCACTCTGCTCTTCCCAGTAGGGACCAATGGGTGCTGACCTCCCCTGCAACATCCACCACCCTGGTCTGAGGAGAACTGGCACCATTGGCCTGGGGGCCCAAGAGACATGGGCAAGGATGCATAACACCAGAGAGGAGGGGTTGGTGATGGTCACTTTTCTTTACAGATCACTTTTCAGAATATTAATAGGGAGATTATCTGTGTTAATTTGAACCTAAGTAACTTACTATTTTAATAATACCTGTTTAATAATAACAACATTAAGAATAACAGCATTTGGTTAGATATTGAAGATTTCAGTTAGGCCAACAACAATCCTTGGCTCTTCAAATGCATAAGGTTTGTTCCTGTTTGCTTATAAAGAGATTGTGACTGTAGTTCTTGGGGACAAGGAAGTTTCACCCAACTCAGTTGCTCCTGCATTTCCAAGCAGTTCTTGATAGGCACACATGAAGTTGACTAGTGGCTTGGACATTCTTCATGACTGATTTTCTTTTCTTATTAGTCTACAGTGAATCCTAGGGATCTAAGTAAAACTATGGCAGACACTGCATTGACTTTCTGAAATGACCAGTTTTGTATTTCTTGTCATGTAAATCTGGTCCTTCCACAAAATCCAGGATGCCCCAAGAACTAATATTTGGATTTCCCTTGAATACAATATGTTTTAAAATCCTAAAGTTGAATGTTAGCAGTTTAAATTAAGAAATAATATTATTATTAGGATTACTGTTATTGCTGCTGTCAATACAAATGCTACTGTCAATAACATACTGCCAATGCTACTGCCAAGCTGATGAAGTATAGGATAAATGAGCAGACAGTGAGGTGGATGGAAAACTGGCTCAAGGGATGGGTCCAGAGGGTGGTGATCAGTGGCACAAAGTCTAGTTGGAGGCCAGTAACTAGTGGTGTACACTAGCGACCAATAGTAGGTCTGATCTTTTTTAATATCTTCATTAATGATCTGGATGATGGGGCAGAGTGTGCCCTCAGCAAGTCTGCAGATGACATAAAACTGGGAGGAGTGGCTGATATACTAGAGGCTTTTCCTGCCCTCCCGAGAGATCTCAACAGGCTGGAGAAATGGTCTGACAACAACCTCATGAAGTTCAACAAGGAGAATTGCAAAACATGGTACCTGGGGAAGAACAACCCCATGCACCAATATTCTAGCTGATTGGCCCCAGCATAAACAGCTTTGTAGAAAAGGACCTGGAGGTCCTGGTGGATACCAAGTTGAACATGAGCCAGCAATGTATTCTTGCAGCAAAAAAGGTTAATGGTATCCTGGGCTGCATTAGGAGGATTGTTGCCAGGAGGTCGAGGGAGGTGATCCTTCCCCTCTACTCAGCACTGGTGAGGCCACATCTGGAGTTTTGTGGCCAGTTCTGGGCTCCTCAGTACAAGAAAGACATGGACATACTGGAAAGAGTCCAGCAAAGGGCCACAAAGATGATTAAGGGACTGGGGCATCTCTTCTGTGAGACAGATGTTCATCCTGGAGAAGTCTCAAGAGAGATCTCATCAATGTATATAAATACCTGAAGGGAAGGTGCAAAGAAGGCAGAGCCAGGCTCTTTTCTGTGGTGCCCAGTGACAGGACAAGAGGCAATAGGCACACACTGAAACACAGGAGGTTTCCTCTGAACATCAGGAAACACTATTTTACTGTGAGGGTGACTGAGCACTGGCACAGGTTGCCCAGAGAGTTTGTGGAGTCTCCATCCTTGGAGATATTCAAAATCCATCTGGACACTGTCCTGGGCAGTCTACTTGAGCAGAGGGGTTGGACCAGATGACCTCCAGATGTCTCTTTGAACCTCAACCCTTCTGTGATTCTGTGATTAGTCCATAAAAGCAAAAAAAAAAGTAAGTATTTTGGTCATTTGAACACTTACTGTACAAAATATTTGAATTCTTTCTATTGTTAGCATAGATTCTGAAGCTATCTCTTCTTTTAATTCTCCTGCATAAATTATATACATTTATTTGTAGTCTATGCACTGACTAGCTATAGGTTTGGTATAAGAAATACAGTGCAGGTAAGGCTGCAGTGATCTTCACAAATGTGCTATAAATATGTATTATGTATGTGTATATGTATATAATTATATATATCACAAAGGGGACAACTACTTTGAATTTTTACAGGATTCATGAGGTACAAAATTAATTCCAAAATTCAGAGACTGATTTTAAATACACTCTTTGGTCAGAGGAGGATGAAGAACACTATTAATTCAAAAGTGACAGAGAAAAATTTCCAAATTTAGGCTTTCTAAATCCATGCTGAAATACTCCAGAGAAGACAGTGATAGTTAGAAGAGCTAAGAATATTAGTTCAGTGACTTTAAAGATTGCTCTGGAATTCTTTAAAGGAAGTAACTTTTGTTTAAGTGTGGTTTGGGTGGTCTATCAACATGCACTGATAAGTCATGGTAACTTGGTTACTGGCTTTGGAAATATACTGGCCTTTCTCTTGGTATGATGTCATAATTTATAAAAAATAACCCCCCAAACCTCTTATTTATAGTGAGCATTGTCCCTAATTTTTGTAAATAACAATATATAATTATGAGCAGAATTATTTGCAAAAATGACTAGCCTTTACTGTAGTTATCATTATATTCCTTCTAAGCTAGTTAATGGGAAAAAGAGATTTACAATATCTTTAAATATAATTTATGCTTGATTTTGCTAAAAAATTCTTTACTTTTGTTAAAAGAATGAAACAAAACAACATAAGCACTTTCATAGTACATAGACCATAAATTATTTTCTTTAAAAGATTAATCCAGTATGCATATAAGTTCAGTAAATAGTCTATGTGTGCAATCTTGATGTATTCACATACATCAACTTCCCAAATAAAACTTTTTCCATGATTCTCATCATTTTCATATATCTATACACACAAAAAAATGCCTTCTTACAGACTGCATTTTGTCTGTGTCTGTACATAAATATACACGTTTGAGTACATACACATAAGTAGGAATATTTAGAGTTAGATATAATTTCACTTCTTGTATTTGTGACAGATTCTAGTGTTTCGTACAAAAATGACTACAAGATATACTTGAGAACTGTTACAATGACTTTTTTCATAAATCTTGGAAGCTTCACTGCTAGAAGATATTACTCCCATAAATTATGATTGTCAGTTCTAACAGTCTAGATAAAGTCTGTGCCGCTTCTCATTTTAGTAGCACTTCCTATTAACATAGTCACAAGTGGTTTCCCATAATGTGGTACTATTACACCTGTGATGATTAGATTGGCAGCAACATCTATAATAGCATGGTATTATTGTTTGTGGCAGTTGCTGATAAGTTTAAGAACCAGTTGATGAGCACCGTACTGGAAATATGCACCTAAGATTTGAAAAATGTACCTGCTGTCAGTAGGTAAAATTTGGGAATACTTGCTCCACAGAGAGGGGGAGACTGGTTGCCAGACTGTAATTATTAATCCTTTAGACATTAATGAACTTTCTTTCAGTGAAATTACTGTGTTTATTAATAATTCATAAAAATTGGCCAACCATTTAACACAGTACATGCAGCTGTCTGATAAAGAGATAGTGCCTTTTCATTTGGTCTTAGAGTGTTTAATAATTTAAAAGACGAACGGGATAGGATTTTGCAGTATGCTAATGATGTGCCATTAATAACTGAAGAACCTTAAAAACATATGTTCCTTTTGCCTTGCTTTTGCAGTTTGTGATTAGCTCTGTAACAAAGAAAATTAGGTCCTTGGGAGATAAAAAATATCAAGGAGAATAAGTAGAAAAAAATATGATTCTATACTTCCTCATGCTAATGACACACTACATTTAAAAGAATTAATGGCCAGCTTTCCTATACGATATGTGCACAGAGAACTTAAACAGTGCTTCATGCAGTGTGTCCAGAATCTTAATTGCCATGCATTTCACAGAAAGTCCCAGAAGAGGGAGGTGTTTACTCTCAGATAGAGAAGGCATTTTTTTTACCTTCTAGGATTCATTACATTACTAAGAAGAATAAAGGAAAAGTCCCCTTTTTCCTCTTTAAAATAAAATTCAAGTAATTAAGACAGTTATTTTTGTTGTAAAATACAGTGCTATAGATTAGCTGCTGTTTCCTCTTCGATTTGACTCTTCATCCATTGGATCTGTGGAAAATTCCAGCTGTCCAAAGCGTGTACTTATTCTAACTAAATCACTTGTCTTCTCTTTTTAAAGAAATGTGACACCTGTTGAACTGCTAACAGCAATAATCAAGCATGGGTAGAAGTGTTCTGTTATTTCTATCTGCATTTGGAGAAAAACCTTTGAAAATATATTTGTTATGATAACAACATATGCTCCATCCTCACATCAGCCAGAAGGATATAAAATATCGACTACTAAAATTAGACTTTTGAAGATTATCCCATATGAATAGGTTTCAGCTAAAGGTTTAAAACACTTTGCCAAAGACCAAGTAAATTCTATGTAAAAGGCAAGTGAGATGACCTGGACAGTTACAGGCCATTCACCCTGATACTGGTCCCAAGAGTGATAAAGAAGCTGATGATGTTTGACTTAATTTGTAAAGTTTTTATTAATGCTAACTAATACAGGTTTATAAAAAATCTTTTCAAACTGATTGAATATCTATTTTTGATGAGAACTAAAATCTGAATGACACTGCTTTTAATGCTGAAGGATTATACTTGCACGCTTGTGTGGCAGTGTCGGCATGCTCCATGATGTGCCCATTGAGAAATATGCTATTGACATGATTGATATTGAATATTTTAAAGATTAACCAGTTATCAGGTATCAAAATGTAATTTTAAATAGGGGTCATGAACTAGGGGTATTAGCTGCCCAGGGTCTTTATACAACACATGAAAAAATATGAGCTGCCTTAGAACCAAGTTAACTTGATACTGAGATGGCTTCTTAGACCTAGACCAAGACACTGGTTGCTCTCCAACCATGAGTGCCTCTGCCTTTCTCCTTAAGAAATGCATGAAATTTACCCTTTAAAATGTTGTCAAATACTCTTTTTAGGGAGTTGAGGTATCATCCTGCATGGAAAATCATGCTACCCCTCCTGTCAAGAGACGGTTGTCTGCTCATTTTAGGAATGTTTCAGGATAAATTTCTAGTACTCCTGTTAAAGCAGGTCCACTGTGTAGAAATTATCTCAAGATTTACCACTTAAAAGAGAGAGCAAAACATTCCCTGTTCCCTGAGTAGTATCCACATTTTACAAAATTCACCACGGTCAGATTCATCTTGCCTAACTTTAGATATCCTGAACATAAATGGTGGTATCTGAAAGAGTTACTCCCAATGACTTCTACAGTATGTGGAGAAAAATGCTTAGGCTTAGGATATTAATCCTCTGGCCTATTTTGAGCATATGCTTTACGATGAGATTAGTTGATCAATAAAAATGCCCATACATGTGGCTAGCTCAGATACAGATGCTTGTATATGGTGAGCTGAATGCTACTCAAGATAAATTCCAGACTTAAAATCAGAACCCATGTCCTTCCCTTTCAGAAGAGAATGACTGTGGGGGAAAAAAAAAGAAAAAAAAAAAGAAAAAAATAAATCCTCCCTTATAGACCTTGAATTTTATCCTAAACAACAGGATAACTTGTTGTTGGAAGGGAGGAGTGCAAGCTACCTCCGCCATTCCTTCAGTCCCAGCACTACCACACTAGAACGTGGACACGTTAAGCTGTTTATGAAAGTGAGTGGAACATTTTTAAGAGATGGAAAATGGTTTAAATCACTGAAGACAGAGAGGAAATTGATCATTTGTTGTCTATATCCTTGGTCATTGCTTTAAGCCCTAAGTTATTCCTTAAAAGACGTTGACATTCACCATATTTTTTAGAAGAAAAACTCAACTAATGCTACATTACATATGGAGCCTGATTCTGTCAGCGTGTGTTATCACGCCTTAATAATGTCTTGTCACTTGATCCCCACTGGAGGCTTCCCTCCTCTACAGAAGCAGACAGGCACATTGTGATTAGCCTACAGCGAGTGATGAGGGCGAAAGGAGTTTTAATGGTTCATTTCTGGATTCTGACCCAATGCAGGAGTAAGCTAATCCAGACTTTGATTTCCTGAGCCAGCGAAGGAGGTGATCTCTCTGTGCTCCCACTAGCCTTTACCAGCAGTTCTGTACGTACTCGCAGGCACATGAAATGGTAAGATCCGTACTGTGCAGCCTTCCTTCATTCTTATTTCTAGCACTATGCCGATCCATTAATTATGATGCAGTTCTGTGAAAATGCAATGTTGTGGTTAGACACTAAAAAAGCAAAGAAAATAAATTCCTCATGGAATTCAAGAATTTCCAGGATTTGTCAGTGATAATTGATATTTTCAGTATGATAGCTTTCCACGTAATGCCTAAATTCTGCCCTTTTGATATCCTAACAGTTCATGGAGTTAGGCCCTAAGAGTCTAAACCAGACATAGCACATCAGTGTCTCCTTCCTGGGGGAGATGGATGCTGAAGGAGGTATGACAAGATTTATGTGCTGAGGTTTTGGGGGTTTGTTCTCTAATTCTGTGGAATCCCTTGCAAATTACTTTATTCAAGGAAATTCTTTGGGCTGCATTATGTACAGAGTCAAATATTAATCATGGTGATCCTGTCTGTCTTTAGAATATCTCAGTTTATTACATACCCTCTGTGGAATCCCTTGCAAATTACTTTATTCAAGGAAATTCTTTGGGCTGCATTATGTACAGAGTCAAATATTAATCATGGTGATCCTGTCTGTCTTTAGAATATCTCAGTTTATTACATACCCCAAAGGAGGGTAATTGTCATAGGCGATCCCTTCTGAAGGGGAACAGAGGACCCTATATGCCGACTGGACCCGTCCCACAGGGAAGTCTGCTGCCTCCCTGGGGCCCGGGTCAGAGACATCACTAGGAAGCTCCCTGGGCTGGTACGGCCTTCTGATTACTAGCCACTGTTGGTTATACAGGCTGGCAGTGATGAGGTTGCAGAGAGAAGTCCTGCA
>NW_008795138.1:5642606-5650980 GCF_000699145.1 Aptenodytes forsteri | reverse complement strand
GAAGTAACAAGCGATAGGACGAGAGGAAATGGCCTCAAGTTGCGCCAGGGGAGGTTTACATTGGATGTGAGGAAAAATGTCTTTCCTGAAAGAGTGGTGAAACATTGAAGAGGCTGATGATCTTAGAGGTCTTTTCCAACCTCAGTCATTCTATGATTCTATGATTCTATTTTAACAACTATTTTTTAAAAACATGCCCAATACCTTTTAGGAAGAAAATACTGCTTTTTGTAAATTGTGCAAGAAACTTCTATTTTTTAATGCTGTTATTATTCATATTACTATTATTATTACTATCCTTTTTTTCCTTTCTTCATGATTTTCAGAAAATGTCTTAAATTAAATGTGTTCAATTAAAAATACATTATTCAGGAATGAAATTATAAAATCTGTGAAATGTCAGAGGGCAAGTCAAAAGCAATACAACAATTAAGTTCTTCTCCGTACCTCTGTTTAAGAGTCAAAATTTGACTGAAACAATATATAATTTTTTTCTGGCCCCTTTATATATACATATCTGAAGGCAAATGCAATTTTTTTCTCCAGTCCTAATATTTATGTCTGAAATTATACTAGTAAATATCTTCTGGTCTTGTAGTATGCAGGATAATGAAATTATTTCTTTTGTTGCATTATGCTGTACTATACTATTAGAAGATTATGAAATCGTGAACAAAATAGTTGTGTTCATGTTATGTATTACTTGCTTCTAAGGAGACTCTGCATTGTTTCAAAATCAGATTTAGCTTTCTGGGATACAGCTGCGACAAATGGGACAAACTATAAAAATGGGATTTGTTTCCCGTATATGTAGTGATATGTGTGATGGGAGGATACCTCACGCTAAACTCATAAGGCAGGTTGGTATCAGTCATGCGGTGATGATTAGTACCTTAGATAATCCAGAGTGGAATCTAGAGTGGTTTCTGTTGAAGTAACTATCAAATGGAAATGCAGCTTCCACAAAATCAGCTTCACTTCCATGTTAGGAAAATATACATATATGTTGGTTTGTTGAAACAAAGAAAACATTTTGTTTTGGTCTGAGTCATTGTTAAACTACCACTTCTGGTGAGGTCTTGCAGATATTTAGTTCAAATGTTTCAAATTGGCACTCTTTTTTCTTTCCAAGATTTATGGCTTGACTATGCATCAGGGAAAGCAGCCTGAACTTCCTCAGTTTTAGATCATTTGCTCATTAGGACATTCACATGACTGTAGTACATCACAGGAAAGGCAGGCCTAATTTGAGGTGTAAGACCAGAGAAAGATGTTGAAAGAAGAAAGCTTTCAAGCTAAAAGTCCCATCTGAGAGTGTAGAACCTCAGAGACCAAATTTGGTATCAGATTGGCTCAAAACTTAATGTCTTTGTTCAGGATTTTATGTTGGAATATGCTAGTGCAATTTTTCAATATTTGCAAGTCTTTTTAAAATCCTTTTTCTGTCCTTTCTAGTCAGCGTGAAAAAAGCAAACTGGTTCCAGAGAGCAGTCAGTTAATGCAGGGCAACTCTCACTGTGTTCCATTATTCCTCTTGCAGTTGTGAATTATGGGGGTTTGTGCCCTAACATCAAGATATCCAGTAAAGAAGTTGTGAATGATGAGCATCACAGACTTTGTTGGCATAAGATGTGTAAGCTCAGAGATGTGATATAACATAGTGTGGAGAAATAATGGTATTACGACACAGCAGATCCCCTTTTCCTATTATGTGGTCAGTGGAAAAAACAACCTTTGTCTTCGAAGGATTGTGTTCATTGAAGACTTTCTGCAGGATGAAATCCAATCTATAGCCTTTTTATGGAATAAAAAATCTCATCTGGCCTGATACCTATTATTTTTTTTATTCACTGAATATTCTCTTTTTTCTTCCCTACACTGCCATTTATTGCAATCAAACAATATTAAATTTATTTTACAGATAAACAGAAATAAGCTTTCTTACATTTTCTTCGTTATTCTAGATTTTTTTTTTGAAGTATTATTCCTAAGATTTCCCAAAATTAGGACTCAATTTACAGATGATTAGCTAATTTATCTCACCTGTTTCTCCTTGGTCACTGGTATTTTAAAAGAGGAATATTTTAAATGTCAAGCTAACTTTTGCTTTTTTTTAGTTAACTTTGTGTCCTGTCTTTTTTTTTTTTTTTCATTTTGCCAGATGTTTTCATCTCATGCATCATCTCAGTATCTGCTTATGTTCCCCAATAGCAGCTGTGCTACAGGACCACTACAAACTTCCTCACAGCAGCATCTTGTCAGCTCTAGCAGAGCCCTCAGTGGTGGAAGCTGCGAAAACAAGACTACACTGATAGACTCCTTCTTTGCTGCAGTGTCTCTCAATATACAGAGTTTTGAAGGCTGCCTCAGCAATTTTGACTCCTGAAAAGATCTCAACAATACCATACATAATAGTCAAGCATACGCCAATGCTTTCAGAAATAAGAGCATCTAGCATCCTCATTGCAAATTATGATTTCTCTATGTACAACACTTTAGATGGCAGCTTAATTGCATGCTAAGACCAGCAGAAAGCACTGTAAAAAAAATCAGTCACCTAAGAGATGATATTAATTTGACACTTTTTCAAACATCAGATATGCTGATTAATGTTCGTTCGGTCTTGGAACTTTTTTTTTCGTCTGGTGCGTTTTTCTTTTACTGTGTTAATTGCACCTTAAAATAACTTGCCTGCTTGGCATTATAAAACCTGGACATATTTGAAATTTCATAACATCCAAGCTTGACCTGATTTATGCTAGGGGCATATGAGTAGGCTAACTGCAGTAGAAACAAAGCAGCAACTAACCAATTTACACTGACATGTTTTTGTACTTCTAATAGCTAGGGCATCTGTTTAGCTGTTTTCTGTACTTAGCTTTTCCTGACCATGTACAGATATATATGATTCACTAGAAAATTAGTCAGATGTTCATTAACACTCTGGAGTCCCACAGTGAGCTGTTCATTAACCTGGTAGGTAAATGGCTATATTTATTATTCTCTCAACCCAGTTGATACCCAATGGAATTCATGGAAAACAAAAGTCTGTGCAGATCTAATTTAAAGGCCTTTGATCTTCCAAACCTGGGTTTCAAATTTCAGCTTCCCAGTCTTTTTCTAATCTGTTTCAGAGGCATGAAACTAGATAATAAATAGTCTTTAGCAAAAAATACGTTCGTTAAAAAAAACCCCAAAACTTTGTGTATCGCAAAATTTTCTAGCACATTCAAATTCATTCTTGAGAACTTACAGAAAGAAGACATATACAGCTTTGAAAAGGTAGACATTCCTCTTAAGGGACCATTCTGTTTTGCTTGCTAGAGGAGTAAGAAAATTCTTTTGAAGAGCTGTGATAGTTGTATCCAGGATCAGTAAAAAGCCACATAACGTTCTTGGTTTCACATTATCCGGACTACTGCCAGGCTAAAATTAATGACTGATACACTTACTATAAATGTTTCTTCTGACCAGAAACATTTCACTTTTTATTTCTTATTCAACTTTATTTGGCATTTGATTTTCTCTGTAAACACAGAAATGTACGATACTGTTCTGGATGCAAAGGTCAAGGAGAACAGTGGGGTAATTCTCACCTGTGCTAATTCATGATACTCCTAAAAGGTTGACCACAGATGTTTGAATAGAAATAGTGATGGGACTGAAACTTGTGGGACTGTGTCAAAATTCCTGGACTTGGGGAGCAGCTGTGATTATTAGTATCCTTTGGATCTGTAATAAATCAGCAAGCAGTACTAGTTGGAAACTGAGGAACTGTAAGTGTAAAACACTTTTACAAGGAGCCACTTGGAACTTTTAGTTAGACGAATTTAGTTAATTCTCAGTTAATGAATCAGTTAAATCCCAGACAATGAAGTACTTCCTCTTATGTCCCTTGACATTGAGGGATTACTGTTCAAAAATTATTCTGTGACAATAACTTCAGCAGTTATTAACTTTGTAATAACTTCTAAATACGGAGAGGACAGCTGGCGGAAGTTCAGACTATTTTATTCTGCATTTTTAAGCAGTGGCACCAGGAAGAAGGCAAACCAGTTGAAATTATTTTTGCAGTGGTTTATTATGGATTTATATTTGCATTTTTTCCTTCAAAATTTTAAGTTAACTCAGGCACAAGAAACATTGCTAAAATCTGAGTACTACAGAACTGAAATGTTTGTGATTGATTCATGTTTTTTAAACAAGAATACAGAAATGAATCATAAAGGAATCTGTCCCAGACATAAGACTGAAGAATCAGTCTCATTGAATCTGGAAGTTTAAATGGCAGATCAGATTATAATGGAACAAAACACTCAAAGTCATATGAAAGACCCAGAATTACCCCCTCAAAATTTAATTTGCCAAGCAAAGAAGTCATGAAGTCTGGACTGAAGCACATGTAGTGTCTGTGATACTCCAGTCCTGTAGCAGTAATGATAATTCCAAATTATTAAAGGCAAAGAAAATCAGAAAGGAGTTTTCTGAGTTCAGAGTTGGAGTCACAGACTAATAGCAAGACAAAACAAAGGGAATGTGCAGTGTTATACAAAACAAGATATCCAGTGTTTTGGAAAAGACATGAGAATTACAATAGGTTTTGTAAGCATTTGCAAGAGCAAGAAGAATTTGCATAGCACTGACAACAACAAATGTTTAGCCCAAATGTAGTATTTATAACAGCATTAATTAGTGATTGATCAAAAAGAACTGAATTATAAGCTTGAAAGTACAGGAGACGTTTACTAATTTTAAATAGAACAAGCCAATGGGCTAGGAGGCTGCATTAAAGAAAATCAAACATACAAGAAGAAATAACATGATGAAATTCAAGTCTGATGGAGATCTTTTTCCCACTAAAAATGTATGAATGAAATGGGTTTTTTAATGAATTAGAAAAAGATACAATTTATGACATTATGTGGTTGCAAAAGAGGGTTAAAAATATGTTAGGACGCTGGTCTCACTAAACAGGTGTATTAATTGCTGTGAGAATTAAACAATTTCTGGACATTCTTGAATAACTCAAAAAACACAGTTCATAATACATGCATTTCCAAATTTGGGGAACAAAAAGATAATCTTAATGCTCAGCAAAACATGTAGCAATGGAAAACATTATGTTAATTACTCATTACATGATAAAAATATATAGAACGCATACACATACACAAAAAAAAATCTCTTCACCTTTATGGGCTCTGAAATACTGAAATGCCTTGTATAAGGAAAGATTTCCCAATGTACACGAAGGGAGACTTTTGTTGAAAGATATTTGTCTGCAAATATTTTTCTACAGTTGATAAGTAAGCAAGCAAATTTCCATACTTCCCTGATAAATACATATCGTGTAAGGTGACTGTCATTTGATTAGCATTTGGTAAGCAAGATATTTCAAGGGAAGTGGTAACATTTTCCATCGCAAGGGATGTATTAACATTTCTAGGAAAATGTTTTTATCTGAGTAGAAAAAGTGAGAAAGTATTCAAAATGCTTTTGGAAAGGGTCACTCTCGTTAGTTAAGGCAAAATACACAGGAATAGTCATTTCATGGGGTAGAAATTATTTTTATTCCAGGTGAAGAAAGATTCTCCTTCATGAGAATGAGAACTGGTAGAATAACAGTGTCTCATGCTGTCTTTCAGCAATAGTTTTCAAAAGGATTAGGAGAAGTAGATGTCTGGAAAAATGTTATCAAGGGAAAAGTATGAGTTCATGTCACCAAACATCCAGTGTGGGTTTTGAACTGTGAGAAGTGCACATCTAATTGACAAATAGCAACTGACTTCCTTCAGAAGTATTTGCACAGCTATTCTACTGAGTTGAGACAATTTCATCTAAAAGATGATGTGTTGCTATATATCTTTAGCATATCTATCTTAGGGGTAACTACCTGTGTATTTCAGCTACTGAATTCATAAAAACATCTGTTATGATTTGTTCAAGTACCCTGGTGACAGAGAACTTTGATTTAGACAATGTATCACTTCTTTTAGAAACTATTCTGGAAGATATTAGGAACAATTTGTAGGATACAAACCAAAGACTTCTAATCAGCCTAGATTATATGTATCTAGTAGGCTGTTTATTTTGAAATAAGCCTACATTTCCTCAGTGGGAAAAGGTCAGTGCCTTTGAAAGTGTCTCAGTCAAAATCTTGCCCATCCAAATGTTTTCCAGTAGGTATGAACGTATCTAATGAATGACTTGCCAAATGAATGCTATCTTAGTAAGTCCTAATTATACCATTTATGGAGATGTGAGTCATTACATATTGTTCTGAATCTACAAATTTCAATTAAAATCCCATTCTTTCAACAGACTCTCAGTCTCTATTGACATGCATTGATAGATCTGCTTGACAGGCAAACACAGTTTATGATGTTCTACTTTATTTCCAATTGTTCCTTTCTAGACATAGGTTGCTACATTTAACTCTGTGATGATAAGTGCCAATAGTCTAAATTTAAAATTATGTTCATCCACCACTGGTAAAAGCAAAATTTTGCCAGGAGCATTTCATTGTCCCCTCTCTTTTGGTGGAGGACATAATGAAATGAACACACGCCATCCAGTTCTAAACACAGAAAAAAAAAATCTGTATAGTCTTCTGATTTCACAAGTGAGATATAATCTCCATATCTGACATAACAATATTTTCTGGAACAAAGAGAGAATTTCAGTGTGTAAAGAAAGGCATATAAATGCAAGTACACTTTATTTTTCTTAAAATATGCCAGTTTTATTTCTGTCAAAGAACATTCGGTTCTATAGTTTCCACTACTGTAGTCATTGGCTTTGATTGTGTTCCATCTCATCAGTAAACAACTGACAGACCATGTTTACATTTGCAATTTGGTAGTCTTCTGACGGTGTTGTCCAGACAATAAAATGTTAATTGTTTTCAGGGTTGTTTGCTTTGATATCTATAATCATGGTTGCTCTTTATAATTGCTTTCATAACAGAACCTTTCACATGCAAATTAAACTGTCTTTTTATAACAGTCTTATTAAAAATTACTATTCCCTCAGTGGGCTGAGACAGCATGGAGGTGACATATGTGTTCTCTAGGGGAAGGAATGGAACATCTGAATGCATGACAAGTCTTTGCTTCAGGAAAATAAATGCATCTTTGTGACTAAGGTGAAATTAAGTGAATTTTTTTTTTTTGGTCTCGTTTTGAAGAGGTGTCTTGGAGTGCATTCATGAATACAACATAAAGATACAGTATTAATCCTTCAGTGGTGGCAGCTAGGTTTCTGACTCATCTTCTTTGCACTATGAATATTAAACTCTAGAATTACAGGATTATAGGTTTTTTACCCATAAAAATAACAACAATGAGGTGTAACAATACGAAAAGTTTTATTTTTCTTTTCATGCATACATATTGCTCTCATCGGTCGCAATGGGAATTAAGAAATGAGCTTGGAGATGAAAATAGTCTCCTAAATACTTCCTTGAATTATTTAAGACAAACCATTTACAAAATACAGGCCAAATACTTATATTTTGTTTTGACAATCTGGCTATGCTGAGGTGAGACATGCCTTTTCCCCTTATTTTTATTAAAACCAAAACAAAGCACATGCAAAGCATGATGTTTGCAAATTAGGATATCCAATAGATATATGACAGTAAGAAACTTTCTTCATTTACAATTTTTATTGATATTTATTCTCCAAAGTAATGAGAATCTCACATCTATTCAAAAGTCAGTCCTCATAGTGCATCTGTAATGCCAAAGATGATTTGATGTCAACACTGCCTGTACAGGGAGTCCAGATTTTTACTGATTTAACAGATACATTTCTGCACTGTCCTTCCAGTGCTTTCATAGCTGTAGTTATTCTTCACTGAGCCTGCCAACTGCAAGGAAGTGCCACTGTTCCTACAACAGTACGTCTCATTCTCATTCAAGATTGAAGTAAATTCTCTAAGGCTTTGCTATTTTTGAGAAAAGAAGATTGATTCTTTAATTTTTTGACCCTTTCACCCTTTCTAACTCTTCTCAGTTGCCTTGCCACCAATAGAAAGAAAGAAAGAAAGAAAGAAAGAAAGAAAGAAAGAAAGAAAGAAAGAAAGAAAGAAAGAAAGAAAGAAAGAAAGAAAGAAAGAAAGAAAGAAAGAAAGAAAGAAAGAAAGAAAGAAAGAAAGAAAGAAAGAAAGAAAGAAAGAAAGAAAGAAAGAAAGAAAGAAAGAATCATAGAATCATTGAGGTTGGAAAAGACCTCTAAGATCATCGAGTCCAACCATCGACCCAACACCACCATGCCCACTAAACCATGTCCCTAAGCGCCTCATCTACATGTCTTTTAAATACCTCCAGGGATGGGGACTCCACCACTTCCCTGGGCAGCCTGTTCCAATGTT
>NW_008795138.1:5616256-5641190 GCF_000699145.1 Aptenodytes forsteri | reverse complement strand
CTTCCCTTCCCTTCCCTTCCCTTTCCTTCCCTTCCCTTCCCCTCCCTTCCCTGCAGTACTCAATGCATTTAGCCCAAACCCTAAGAAAAGCGTAGAAAGCAGTATGGGCACTGCTGACCTCAGAGTTGCCTTTGACTTTGCTGTACCTATTGTCAGCAGAAACATATCTGCACATTCATACTGTCCCCAAAAGATTAGAGCTGCAAAGAAATAGGAAGGCTCATGCTGTTGTTCTGTAACAGACAAGAGTGTGAACATCAAGCCAAAAGTGTATGGGAAACACAAACTTTTCCTGCTTCCATAGGAGGGCTGCACACAGAATACTGAAGGTTTTTGATGCCATTTTCTGCCCTAGCACAGGTGACAAGTGATACAAGAAAGACTATAAACTAAAGTACATTTGACATTAAAAGTCAAAAGCAATTTGTCAATCTGCAGAGCAAAACACTTTGAGAGAGTTAATATGTTAAAATGAAACAGAAAATATATCAAGAAGGAGTGAGGTGAAGAATGGTAGAATGTACATCTGTGGTCTAAGCTGTAGCCCAGGTGAATAGCTTGGAGTATCTGGGGTCAATAGAAAATTAACTACTGAACATGGCCCTGGAAAGATAGACATATCTCATTAAAGTTGTATACTTCTACTGTTTTCCTGTAATGGAGAGAAAAGTTTTGGAACTGCTAGGGAGATAAGGCTTTTGTAACCTGCTGAGACTGTACATTTGAATTTTAAGCTTTCAGATGCTGCTTTTTTTTTTTTTTTGTGGAAGTTCATTCTGTGTTTAACAGCAACATTTATGTCTCCTGGAGCTCAGTTATATATGTCTTGTGTACTCATAGTTCTGAAAGTTTTGAGTAAAAAAAAGATGTAAGAAGAAAACCCCTGAAGTGTTGAGTCATCACTGTGTCACCTTGCTGATGAGGCTGTTCCTGTGCAGTAGTAGCATGGTAACATAACTGCCTGCATTGTATCTATCCACAGTATAGACAATAGAGATGAGGACTGCAAGGTCTGACAAAGACTGTGTATCACATTTGTCCCTCACACTGGCAATAACCAGTGAAAACCTTTAGTACTTTAACCAGTACAAAAATAAATCTGACTTCAATGAGCAAAGTTTAGCAATATGTGAGGGAGAAGAAACATATTTTTCTCTAGTCTTTCATTTTTAATCCTTTAAAGTTTGTGTGTGAATTAATGGTTGATTTCAGTGCAAGTAAATGGCTGATTTCAACTGGGCAAGTAAAACAAACCTAGATTTCGGTCTCCTAGTGATTGGTTCTCCTAGTACCTATCTCAGCTGAATCCTACCTCACAAACCTATCTTCTTCCTGAGGTGGAAGAGATTTTGTATGTGGGTGTGAATCCAATGTTTCTTTTACACAGAAAAAAACCCCAATACAGTGACATTTCCTTCTTAGAATATTTATAAGGAAAAGTACTGTCATGGTTACTTTTGTGAAAGTATAGAGTGCCAGAGACAGAAAACTGTTTCTCTGCAGTTAAAAATGAGAGTACTTAGGCAGTTCCAGGACACAGAGGAGGTTTACAAATTTATTAAGATAAGGTGAAAAGTAGCATCTTGTGAAACAGCTGTCAAACAGCAGACTGTATTTGTGAATTCCCCTTTTATACTAGCTTTAATCAAGACAGTTGTTTAAAATGCTTCTGGGTGCCATAGCCAAAGGGGACTACTTTAAATCCTTGGATTTATTTGGTTTCCACATATTGTGTAACTTTCAAATACATTCTTCAAAATATAAACATTCCCAAGGTCAAGTTACAGAATAAAATGATATGAATGCAGTGTCATAAAATGTTAATAGTACTATGTGACTGAACATTCACAGAAAATGGTAAAAATATTCAACTGCTGAATGTACCCCTTTACTGATGCTAAGCTCCACTGATGGATGGAGGAGTATGTCTATACAGACATACTGCAAAGCCCTTAAGCCCATTTTACATTTTAAAACGTTCTAAATTTGCATCCATACCATACAGCCTATTGCACATTAAGTCTGTCTTATTAGCAGATTATTCTCTAGTGCTAACAATCATTTTATTCCTAGTTGACATGCACAGCACTACAGTAAGCCTAGCCAATCAAAATTCAATTGTCAAGAGGCAGGAGGAATGTCTCCATGCATATTACACTCCATCAGCTTTCTTAATCACTTCAAGTAAAGATGTCTGGAGACTTTTTAACTTAATTTACATAAAATGCATCTTCACTTCTGTCCCCTGCTATGTGAAATAGATTTTTATCTTTACATGCCTTCTCTGATACCAAGGGTGGTGAAAGATACCAGAAAGTATATTATTGGCCCAGCAGAACTTTGTGTCAAGGGTGTTTGTGAGAACAGCAAGCCCTCAGTTTCCTCAGTGATCTGCAGTGGATTTACATGACAGTATAACAGGACTAAGAAACATACTTCTGCTTGCAATCAGAGACTTGAAGGATCAATCCACAGAGAAAGGACTTTGCGTGTAGGTAACCCTGCATTTTTAGATTCTATTGTGAACAGACAGGCAATGAAAAAGCAGTGAAAAACTGGGGATAGGCAGATTAAGGAGAATTAAGAAGGCAATAAAAAGCCTCTGGGGGTAATATTAAGAGTCATTTCTAAGGTTGAGTCAGGCAGCTTGACAGAAGGAGTTAATGCAAAAGTTTATTAACTGAGTTTCTAAGACCAATTGTAATGTGTATTCAACATGAATAGGAGATGTTGCCTTTCAGGACAGCAGTCCTACCTTCATTTTACATTCATCCAGTGTGTTCTGTTAAGACTGGGGGCTTCAGCAAGAGTGCATATATTCCCGGAGATCCAAAGCATAAGCTTGGATATCTAAATCTAAGTGACTTGGAATCTTGTAAGGGATGCAAGGCAAGTTAAGGAATATTTCTGGAATTACAAAGCAAGTGATATATATCCACTGCTATATAATTGCCATATAACCATCTGTTATGTGATCAGATGGATTTGAATGTTGCCACTGCCATTATTTGAAAGAGGTAGAATATGGTGTGAGTTAAAGAAGAGGAAAATATAAATAAGCTTTTAAGGATAAAGACTGAATCTTTTATATCTAGCCACATTGGTTTTCTCTTTTTTTGCTAAGGTGGTAGCCTGTATTGAATTGTACACATAAAACTGGATTTGTTCTTGTTTCTGTGGTCTAGTTGGCACAGTAGGGAACTAGTTAAGTTTTCCTAGTTTTATATTCTGGTGTGTTCAGACCTCAATTTTTCCCACACATCATGCACTAAGAGCTCAAAACTGCTGTAGGGTTAGTGGTCTGTGTCAGCACTGATAATCAGTGCACAGGAGCTAAGTGTTCTATATTTTCAGACTTTCAGAACATGTTCATTTCTTTCCCTCAGTGTACTCTCCACACTGACATGGGTTCACCCATTTCTGTAAGTTGAATGAGAACACATGAATTTTGAGTATGCCATTTCCTGTCTTGCACTGGCTGCTTTGTGCCACCTCACCAGTTCTTAAAGTCAAGGGGAGGGAGAATTAACCAATGCTGTACAGAATTCATTACTAAGGTAATCATATATCTGTATATTAAACTACACATTTTTCGTTACACCTGAAGAGTTTAGTACTGAATGACCACAATCTTTTACAGTGTTATTAATTTTTATCAGAATATAAAAATAAGTATAGGTGAAACTCATGGCAGTTATTTGAATGGTGGTAAAAATTAGGTTTTTTTCCCCAGATTTGTTATGGTCTGTTGGTGATATCATCACCTTTGCATTTCATTATTTGCATAGTGTCATTTACTTCACAGGAGGTATATTAATTTGTTCATTTTTCCCTGGTTTGTAGGCTATCCCTGTATCATTCTGTGTCAGACATTCCTGCATCAAATGCACTCTACTTTCCAGCTTCCACATCTTTCCTTAAAAGGGTAAATTAACTTTATCATAGGAGGTATAAGCTTTACCTTTGAAGGGAATGATTGTCTTAGAACTTATGTGTATTTTTCAAAAAAATGAGTAGACACATACATGCATGCATGCCTTCCTTCCTTCCTTCCTTCCTTCCCTCTCTCTTTTCTTTCTTCTTCTCTCCCCGTCTCTCTCCTCTCTTCTCTCTTTCTCTCTCTTGTTTCTCCCAGATGTCGAACTATTGTTTTTTTTCTTGTAGCATATTTTGAAAGACTTGAGACATACAGAGGAACCAATGGTGGAGGAAATTTTGGCTAAAACCATAGCTTTTTCCACTTCTTTCTGATTTCTTATTATTTTCATTTAAGTCTTGCACTGCTTAGCAACTTTAAGCCGTATATAACAAGTCCTTTTCCTTTTCCACTTTCTAAGTCTTCAAGTTGTCTTTAGTTCAAGCACTGAGACACCTGAATTGACGAATAATTGTTCTATAGTCAAGTGCAATCATCTCTAACTAAGCTACAGCCACTGCAGGCATAAAGGCTGAATTTAGTAAGGTAGCTTCCTTCTTTATTACAGAAAGATAAGTCAACCTATCAGAGTGAAAAGAATTAAATATGCATGTAACAAGAAAAGTTCTTTACAAGAGCAGCAGACAGTAACATTTAAAAAGATAACAAAAGAGAAACCGTTTTAAACAAAAGCTTCCATTACACTGTATTTTTAACAATGTAATACTGTCTTTGTATATAGCTAAGAAGAAAGTCTAAATAAGCAAAATAATCCTCTGGGGAAAGAAAGAATGAATTATAGCTCAGATAGTATAATATGTACCATAGCATACTGGAGCGTGTTTGGCATGATTACACAAAAAAAATAGATGACTGCTTTAGTTGTTTTCTTGTCTTTTCTTTCTGCTGAAAGCACAAAAAAAATGGTCACATTATGGCTAAGAATAATTATCAGGAAATTTCACTGTTAACTAGATGAAAGGAAAGCTCATGATAGCCATATCACTGAGGTTACATGTATCGATAAATAGAACACCATTCCCCCACTGTTAAGGCCAGCTCCCTGTAGAGCAGATTGCCACATCCCCACTGCATAGCATTTGGTTCTGGAAGTGCTCTGGACTCAGTATAGGAGCTGTATGATTTTAAGACAGAATTATTTTCTCAGGACTTTTTTTTTCCCCCCTTTCTTTTTTTTTCAGGTCAAAACGCTTTAAAAGCTGGAAAGGCTCAGTTGACTGTTTCCTTCCTAGTGTGAAACTGAGTCAGCATGTTTCATATTTTGTTTTGTGGCATAAGGACATGTAGGGGTAGCACAGGGTACAAAGCTCTCTGTGTTAAAGTTGGAGAGAGATGTGGAGTGAAGGGATCCAATCCTTGAATACTTTTGTGCCTATTGTCTATGGGAGTCATCCCTGGACTTAACTGCCTCTAGGATTTCTAGAAGATTGTCAATTAAAGGCGGTCCACAAGAGGTCCAGAGAGTGACCTGACTATTAATCAGCCTGGATAATCAGGCATCATTTTGTTGCATGAACTTCTTTTATTTAACAGAGTAGATATGTTATTGCTAAGTAGATAAGCAGCAGTTAGCTACCAAAAATACATTGCCTGCACTTTACATAATAGATGTTTCTCACTCAATTGCTCTGCATGCACTTGTTAGTGATTGCAGTAGTAGTATATGTAGCAAGATTCTGCAGTGTATAACATGACTGCTGAATTACAGTATTTTGCAATGTCATACCAAAAACATTGTAAAACCAGTCAAAGAGAAACAGCTCCATCTAGTATAATGTTTTTGTTCATTTTTTTTAAAAAGTGCTTGAAAGCATTCCTGTAAGCTCCACAGTGAGCTTTCAGATCATTTGTGAAGCTGTTTGTAGCAAGAAAAAAAATGTTGAGATTCTTCTCCTGACTTGCTCTTCTAACATAATAAATCATCTCTTTCTATTTAGGGAAGAACAATTGCCACTGTAAACCCAAATTATTCCACAGGCAGACCACAGGAGACCTTGTTCTGGATTTCAGCTACTAACATCTTGAGATACCCTTAGCACTCCCCAATGTTTTGCAGTTCCACGTCATCTGTATGGTTCACAGAAATCATACTGGAATTGTGGAGTTTTGATTTTTATCTTATGCAAAATGAGGTGTCAAGTACAATGAAATAAATCGCTTTTTATTGTAATGTTAAGTTAAACACTCTAATCTGCCCCAGCTGGGAACACAAAGTACAAATGTACGGCTGAGCTTGGCAAATTTACCTTACAGTAACTTACCATGTTTGGTGGTGGTTTTTTTTTTTCCTAAGTGATAGGCAGGAATGGTAGGTGTCCTGAAGTAATTCATCTGAGCTTAAAAAAAAAAAAAAAAGATAATTTTCATTAACAAAGACAACACTAAACACTATAAAATAATTTATAATAATACTTTGTTCTATGTAGTTATGTAGTTGGAAACTACAAAAAAGTCTTTAGACCAAAATAATGCATATAACTAAAACTATATACATTTAAAGGTCTTAATAAAACCAGCTGTAATAATATAGTATAACAGCAGTAACAATAAGCTCTCATTTAAAATGTTATAGTCCCTTCAAAATACTTTGAGAGGGACAAGTATGTAATTATGCTTATTTTTCATCTAGGAATAACAATAGCAGTTGGGTGTTTTTTCATATATATATGAAAAAAACAACAAGCCTAGTAGCTGAATACTCCCTGCAGCAAGTAAGGGAGTCACATTAAAAATCTTGAGCTGCCAAGATACATTTTGTGTTTCCTAGAAGAATTCTTTAAGCATCAGGTCATAGGTGAGGAGGAAAAAGGAAGGTATGGTAATGGTACTATTTTCAGACGTGTTGCTACTGTGAAACAAGCAATGTAAAAATATAACAGGCCTTCTTTTGCTGGTATTTGTTAGGTATGATGACAGAATTTAAAGACAGCTTTATATGGAGCAGACCCTGAGTGTCTGTTTAGACAAGATCTAAGCATGTGTAGAAGAACTGTAATATATAGAAAACACAGAAAACATAGAAAACAATCTAATCAGAGACAATATTAATGTATTTTACACACATCAAGGATAGGCACTACTTAAGCACAGATTGGCCAATATATGATTTACATACTATAGTACTCCTTTATATACCTAATCCCGTATTTCTCTCTAGTCCCAAGTCTCGTTTTGAAAAATGATTCAGTCAGGAATTCAACAGACAGCATTGTGATGCTTAGCACTGCAACATCTAAAATGTAGATACTCAAAATTGAATTTGCAGTGCTGGTTTAGGTGCCTAGATATAACTATACACCAAATACAGGAACGTAAATTAGTATTCAAAGCAGCTAACATGCTGAGTGCTGGCATGTTAAGCACCCCTGTATGAAACGTGAATCTGAAATTTGGAAGCTGAAGCAGATTCCTGGGGATTCAGAGCTCTGCTTTCTTTCTGAGAGCAAGACACTACTGAATAACAGCTTCCTCCTCTCCTGTATCTTGTTGCAGGAGCCTTGTCATGGAAGCTGCAAGCCAGAAATTGGAGTATGACAGCAAGTTTTCTCTGATTTGCTTTCCTCAAGGTAACTCTGCAAATTCCACATGAATGATGCTTAATGTCTTGTTGAATACCTGAGCTAGTCTTTTAGGAGCCTAATTTCAATTGCCTTTCACACTTAAATGTCTTCCTTTTGCAAATTGGGGCTTTTGCAATTTTGAAAAGGTTAGACCTTTCTGGCAGTGAGCCCACATGGCAAAAGTTCTGATAGGTTTATTGCACACCAGACAGTATTTTTTCATACTCTCTCATGGTCTAACACAGTTTTAAATACATGGTAAGTGGCTTGAGGACTAGGGAAGGCATTGTTTTTACAGCTTTCATTTTGTCAAAGCCCAGTGTCTGATATTGTTTCCTCTTTGGAACTGGATAGTTGTTTTTACTGTTGTGCAGTGTTCTTCCTTTTTACGTGAGCATATGTGCAACAGCTGTTGTCTTAGCTGTAATCTAGGGACTTCCAATGCTTAAGTCATGATCCTCTACAGTTTCAGTGAAAGGACTAGGTCTATAGCTGAGGGCTAGAAAAGACTCTGGAATTTGGCACAAAGGGGAGATACATAATACATGCTTACTGCTGGCTTAAGCTCACACTGTAGGTGGCAAATTCCCCAAACTGCAGTTTTTTTCAGAAGCACTTGGGTATTAAATTCTTGATAATTTCCTCAAATGAACTAACAGCTGACATAATCCTTCCTAACCCATCTCATATAATAAAACAATAGCAATCTGGTGTGTTCTTCTCTTCCCATCTGTCTCATGATGTCATTTGTGAACTTTCCTCCATCCCTAAAATGCTTGAGGAAAGATTTTTCCAAATAACCTTTACAAATCAAGCTAATTTTGCTAAATTAATTACATTTTATTCTTATTGTAGTGTATCAGTAAAAGCTTTTAAAATTACATTTTTTTCCTGAACATTTTTTTTTTTTTTTTAATAAATGGAATGTAAAGAAAGAAAGAAAAAGATTCCTTTCAGTTTAAACGTGGAAGACAATGTATAGCTTGTCTGCCACTCAGCTAAGCTACAGCAACAAGGCTGTCCTGGAAGCATCATACCAAGCTAGGGGGGGAAAAGAACAAAACAAAACAAAACAAAAAGAAACAAACAAACAAAAAAAATAGAAAAAACACCCTTGGGGTTATTTTGTTGTTATTGTTGTTGGGGGGGTTGGGTTTTTGTTTGTTTGTTTGGTTGGTTTGTTTTTAATATCAGAAGTTCTAGCCACCTTTCTACAGTTAAAATAATTGTAAGATACCATTAGTCTTTCTTATGTAAGCAGGTAAGAGAAGATTGCCAAACTAAGCACATATTAAGATAGTTTGAGCAGAAACTCAGCTGGGTGACTCGTGATTTCTCTAGGAACAAACACAGGGGTTAGAACATTAATCAGTAAGCTGTGTGAGAAACTGCAGAGATTAGGAAAAAAAGACATTATGATGGTAGCAGATCCTGGAAGCAATGGTGTATAAAACCTGAGGGCAAAGACATGCAATCAGATTACCATGGCTTAAGAAGTTACTGCTTGTCATCAGAACACGGGTAATTGTTCGTGACCAAAGGAAGATGACAAAGGAAATCCTATCATTCAGTAAACACTGGAACAGAATACACACCTTTTGCGATTGCTGTCAATTCAAAGCATGCTGTCTCCCAAAGTCTCTCTCTATAAAGAAGGAATACACTCAGATGCAGAAGGGCAACTGGAATACAAAGGCCAAAAAATGCTACACTGTAAATCTGAAGCACCTGAAAAATAGCCACAAGCAACTGAGGGATGGATTTCATAAACTAACTCCATATAATTACAAGAGAGCCAGGTCATCTTAAAGACTTACTTGTCTTTTAAATAGACTGAGCCAGCAATAACTGTGAGGTGATGTGTCATAACGTAAGCCACAGTGAAATTGCACTGAAGTAAATTACTTTATGAAGCATATGGACTCCAGCTAAGTATATGAAGAAAGATAGTTATTGTGGTTCAGTTTAGTGTAGTAATGGTACTTGGAACATAAGTCAAAAAAACAATGAAGAAAAGAGTTTTGCTTTATGTGCAAAGGAATTTAGCTCTCTGAAGGGAAAAAAAAAAACTTGTCTGCCTTTGATTTTGTCTGTACTATAGGAAATTATAATTTTGCGCATTCTTTGTACATGAATATTCTTTTCAAATCCAGCTGGTCCTATGGACCACACTAAAGCAAACACCCTGCAAGATCAAAATCTTACCCATATGAGTCATAAAAAGAAAATTCACCCTCACTTGAAATCACTGCTGTCTTAAACACATAATGTATTATGTAATCTTTTCCCTAGAGAGTTTATGATGCAAAGTTTTGTATATCTGTGAAAGTTAATATTTTTATTATCCTAATTATACTGGTATAGTTAAATCAGTGTAACTTCTTCAATTAGTACAAATTTAAATACTTTATAAGACCATTTTTATGATGCTACAACTACAGGATGTTTAATTTAGAATATCCTGTTATATTAAGATCACAGATCAAAAGTCTTGCTGAATAATTACAATAGTACAAAACTATTTAAAAGAAGCCCATGGAGAAAAATGGAGAGAAGGGGGAGACAGTATCCCTTATTTTGCTGGGAACTGTAAACCATAGTAACTAGATAGCTTCCCCAAGATTCTAGAAAGAACTTGTCTCAGAGCTAGAAGCTCAGAAATTCAGCCTATAACTTTAGGGTCCCTGTATAGTGCTTAGAAATTATCATCTTTGCTTATGGGTCACTTTTAGGACTGGTACTGTGAAAATGAGCTTGTGACAGATTGTGTCAAATTGAAATCTGAAGTATTTGGGCTCAATACCATAATAGAAGTGAGGTTTGCCTGGTTACAGCTGCTGTGAATTTGGTCTATGCAAATGCTTCAAATGAGAGGTCTGATTCTTCTCTCAGGTAGATATGTGTCAGTGGTGATAATATTGGAACTGATGGCATTTGACCTATCTGCATTCAGCTGAAGGAGAATGAATCAGGCTTTATGTTTATCTTTACCACTGATTACTTTCCTTATAACCCTGAGACAATACCAAGGTGATACATGGATATTTAGTCAGTGTACAGGCACATGAGAGGTATTCTACATTTTGTGCAAGTCTACTGATTGTCAAATTGAACAAGATATGTTCCAGGGCAAAATATGGCAAAATACTGCAAGATCTAAAATTTCAAATAAGAATTTTCATGACTCTGTAGTTTCTGTTGAACTTTTCATATACTCATTTTGTTTTGAAAAGTTGTAAACTAATGTAGATACAAGAACAATGTAAAAATAAGTAAATATTTTGGAAACTTCCCTGAAACATGTTTGAAACTTGCTAAAATAAAGATATATATTACTTCCATGTTTCACAGCATAGGCATCTAAAAGTAGCTGAAATGAATTCTACTCTCTGCGAAACAGAAAGTTGAGTGGAATTCATTTCAGCTATGTTTAGATGTCTACTTCTGAGCTGGTTGATGTAGGAACCCTTTATAATCAATGCAGGTAGAGTTCTATTCATCTGACCTGGTTTAGATGTTGAGTTTAGACTGAGATTAATGGTGTTGTACAACTTACAGAATGAATTGAATAGGCAAAAAATGCCAATTTCCATCTCTAAAGTGAAATTTGGATGAGTGATGCAGATGTTGTTTATGCTTACGCTGTAGATACCTACATGTGATTAGATGAACTCCACTCAACATGCCTACACTTACCCATGCTTCATAGAAAAAGATTGATCTTATATGTGCCTATTCTAAAAAGAAAAACAATATGTCCATTTTATATCTCAGTGTTAACCTGAGTCCTCAACTACTTGACTGTAGTGCTTCCAGCCTAGACTGGTACCCCTGACCACTGCAGCAAACTGTGTGGATGTACAGAATTGGGCCCATGCCATTTTTTATACTTCCTTATTCTGTTTTATGGGCAGGTTTATCACATTCACTTTGCCTTTAAACAGATGGCCAGGAATGCCTTTATTCTTCTTTCTCCATTTTGAGGATTCCCTTTGGACAGAGCCCTTAGGAATTATTGTGGTGGAAAGGTTAAATAATGATAGACACCCATTTCACATGAATGTGTTCCTACAAAAACAAGCCAAAAAACTGTATTTGGAACTTCTGGGTATTTGAGCTAGTGATCTTGATGGTTGTATGAGACGATATGCTGTACTGTCAGTTTTTAGCTTGATTTTCAGCATGTACTCATACACATTTCTGCAAGTGATTAAAATGGCTGAATTCAGAATGGTCACCAGACTGAAGTGGAAGTTACTGTTTCTCAGAAGGGGAAGATGTGTGTAGAGTTTCAGGTCTGTAGTAGGTTAGGGCTGGAAAATGCTGCCTCAGGCAAAATATCGTTGATTTATATGGTACCTTTCCTGTGTAACAGATGATAGCTTTGCACTCACAGTTTGGAAGTCAACAGGCATCAGGAAGTCAGGGTAAGCTGATGGCTGATATTTTTCAACAGAGGAAAGGTATCATTGATGTGCTGATTTAAGAAGGCTTTGTTGTCTCTCAGGACTATTCATTTGTTGGGTTTCTTGGTTTGTAAGCAACTGATCCATTTTCTTCTTCAGAGCAATACTGGTATCAGACTGCAGATCCCTGCATTTTAGTTAAGTACAATCACAACTTTAATTTAATTTTCTTCTTTTTTTTTTCCTCCTTTTTTTGTATATTCACTGGCGCAAACTTTGATTTTGTATCATCTTTAAAAAGATGACTGAGTATTTGATTCTGTATGAGTTAGCACTCAGCTTTATAGCTGGTAAGGTACATGAGCTACACCCTGACAGCTGTGAAACTCTCTGTGAAACTTCAGAGCACAACTTTCTGAACATCTCATTCATTAATGCAAAAATAAGAAGAGATATTCAGTCTCAGCAGTACAGGCTTACTTCTAATGAATATTATTTTATTTACTTATATTAGTTATTCTTTACTTTTTGACACATTTTGCACCAGTGCTCCAAGAATGTTAGTAGAATTCTGATACCACTGACTCATTATATATTTTATATCTGAAGTATTTTAACCACAAGTACACTGATTCTTTAGTCTCTATTTACATTTAGATAAAAACGGCACTTACTTGCAAATATTTTTCTCCAGACACTTTTTATGGATTTCCACAGTTCAGGATGTTCACAGTAGAATGGAAGTAATCATTGGTAAGCCCCAAAATACAAGCATGTTATGACTTGATGTAGTGCACTCTCAATGGTCATCATGCCTTTGGGTGAAAGCAGTAACAATGGTGTAATAGGAAAGACCCAAATTTGATTACACAAAAAACCTCTATTAGCCTCTATTAGCTTATGCATAAGCAGTTCTGATGAATGAGATGGAGAACTCATTAGGTTTTCTGTAGAAGGCTGAACCTTGAATTAACTAAGTCAGATGGAAATTTTCCATTCACCTAATAGCATTAGAGCTAGTAATGAATTAATTTCAGTTTGCTGGTCTGTCTGTCTTCCCCCCTCCTTCCCATTTCATAGAAAGGAAGCTGTTCAGTCTTGGTTCATGGCAGCCTCTGAAATTAATTCTGGATTAATCATCCTGGAATGAGCTCTCCATGCTCCCTTTCCTGGTTGTAGGGCCAGTGGCACATTTCTTGGCTTCCACTCAGAATCCATAGAAGAGACATAAAAATCTAAGAATGGCTTATTGTAATCTAAGTATGTCACACCCCAGAGCATAGTTTTAATTTAAATCATGCTTTACCTACAATCTCATGTTCAACATAACCATTGCTTCTAAACAGAAATGGCCAAAATAATATTACAAGTACAACATATTTCTTTCTAACTTGTATAGGGCTGTTTTTCGTTTCTTGAGTCTATGAAAATGATATGCACCAAAAATACATAATATTTAATTAGCAGTAATGTTATTCTTTAATCTGATTTTTTCCCCCGGTAAATAATGAAGAAACGTATCTTCTGTTATATAAAGGACAGAATTTAACATTTATTTTTCTGTTTAAAATGTGCACTGTTTTTTTCTCTTCCAAGTCTGCACCTGCCAGTTTTCAAAATGAGCTTTAAGGCAAAATCCTTCTCAAGCCATTGGCTGTTATTTATGTATCTTCTGTTATATAAAGGACAGAATTTAACATTTATTTTTCTGTTTAAAATGTGCACTGTTTTTTTCTCTTCCAAGTCTGCACCTGCCAGTTTTCAAAATGAGCTTTAAGGCAAAATCCTTCTCAAGCCATTGGCTGTTATTTATGTACTAATTGCTTTTATTTTTTTTAACCGGATAAATTATAGGACATATAATTTTATGATTTTTGCATAAATTTTCCCTTCTAGTTGGTGCCAGCGTATATGAATCCTGATAATTAATTTTTTTGTCAGAAATAAGAATAATGATTTCATTATAATGCATAAATCCAAAAATCACACTTCTATAAATTGCAGGGTTTCTATTTGCTAGATTACTTGCTTGCTAGAAGCAGATTTATTATTAAACAACATAAATTCAAAATGTTCTTCTCTTCTACCCTTTCCAAGTTTTTAAATAACAGAAATCATAAGGACCTGCTCATTCATTTGCTATTAGCATAAATTTATCTTTTTTTTTTTTCTTAGAGAATTTCTTATGCAAGCAAAATTGAGGAATGTGATTAAAATACTTCACAATATACCCAGAAACTCAAATACATATACCTTCTCCCAGAAAAGCATCTTAAGTTTTGCGTTTCTGAATATTGCTGGAATATGTACCAATTTTTTATTTTGGGGGATGTTATTTACAAAATAAATGTTGGTTCTCATTAGTTAGGGCATTAACATGGCAAAATAGCACTCTATATTCAGGGGAGAAGACAAGCTTGCTCTTGCATCTAGCTTCCATTATATTTTCCTTTTGCATAGATCTGACTATTAACATTCTCAGCAAATCACATGAAATCATTTTCATAATCTTTATTAATAAGCAGTAACCAGGCTCCCTGATGTTTCTCTTCTTTTGATGCATCTGAAGATCCATGTTATTCTGCAACAGAGCCATTTAGGGTGAAATTCATAAGCACAAGCTTCCTCAAAGATAAGATGACAGGAGCGCTTTTAAAGATAATTTTGTAACTTTACTGACTTAATAGGCAGAAACACATTTTCTGATGTTACCTATTACCCTATCACTTTAATCACTGCATTTTATACATTTTCCTATCAGCTTCAAATCCTTAGACTTATCTAAAAAGCTAGAGATTCCAGGCCTATAAAGGTTGTCACTGGTAGGCATAATATATTAAATGAACCAGTTTTCTGGAACCAATTCTGAAATCTAATACAGGATGTAACTCTTTGTATAAAATAGCAGCAAAGGTCAGATTGTGCAAAAATTTCTGCACCTGCCAGTTTTCAAAATGAGCTTTAAGGCAAAATCCTTCTCAAGCCATTGGCTGTTATTTATGTACTAATTGCTTTTATTTTTTTTAACCGGATAAATTATAGGACATATAATTTTATGATTTTTGCATAAATTTTCCCTTCTAGTTGGTGCCAGCGTATATGAATCCTGATAATAATTTTTTTGTCAGAAATAAGAATAATGATTTCATTATAATGCATAAATCCAAAAATCACTCTATAAATTTGAATCCTGATAATTAATTTTTTTGTCAGAAATAAGAATAATGATTTCATTATAATGCATAAATCCAAAAATCACACTTCTATAAATTGCAGGGTTTCTATTTGCTAGATTACTTGCTTGCTAGAAGCAGATTTATTATTAAACAACATAAATTCAAAATGTTCTTCTCTTCTACCCTTTCCAAGTTTTTAAATAACAGAAATCATAAGGACCTGCTCATTCATTTGCTATTAGCATAAATTTATCTTTTTTTTTTTTCTTAGAGAATTTCTTATGCAAGCAAAATTGAGGAATGTGATTAAAATACTTCACAATATACCCAGAAACTCAAATACATATACCTTCTCCCAGAAAAGCATCTTAAGTTTTGCGTTTCTGAATATTGCTGGAATATGTACCAATTTTTTATTTTGGGGGATGTTATTTACAAAATAAATGTTGGTTCTCATTAGTTAGGGCATTAACATGGCAAAATAGCACTCTATATTCAGGGGAGAAGACAAGCTTGCTCTTGCATCTAGCTTCCATTATATTTTCCTTTTGCATAGATCTGACTATAAACATTCTCAGCAAATCACATGAAATCATTTTCATAATCTTTATTAATAAGCAGTAACCAGGCTCCCTGATGTTTCTCTTCTTTTGATGCATCTGAAGATCCATGTTATTCTGCAACAGAGCCATTTAGGGTGAAATTCATAAGCACAAGCTTCCTCAAAGATAAGATGACAGGAGCGCTTTTAAAGATAATTTTGTAACTTTACTGACTTAATAGGCAGAAACACATTTTCTGATGTTACCTATTACCCTATCACTTTAATCACTGCATTTTATACATTTTCCTATCAGCTTCAAATCCTTAGACTTATCTAAAAAGCTAGAGATTCCAGGCCTATAAAGGTTGTCACTGGTAGGCATAATATATTAAATGAACCAGTTTTCTGGAACCAATTCTGAAATCTAATACAGGATGTAACTCTTTGTATAAAATAGCAGCAAAGGTCAGATTGTGCAAAAGCTTTTTTTGAGGGTGGAGAGGATCAGAGATTGGATTGCTGCAATTGCTTCCTTCAGGGAATTATCTTTAAATGGCTTTTTTTTTTCTTTTTAAATTTCTTTATTGTCTATGTACCTATGTACCAGTGCAGAGATTTTAGTTTATGAGGGGCTCAAAGACCTTTAAAGTGAACAGGAACACCTCTATTGATGTTGATTATCTGGATTCGTTCCTTTTTTGAATACAATATTTCAAGGAGTTTTGCAAATGCACAGAAATAAAAGAAACTGCTTTGAGATTAAGGTTTTAATACAACACAGAAAATGTTATTTAAACCTAGATAATCCATAGCCAGAAGAACTGACATCCAGAATCATGAAATATGTGTGAATGCTGTTTGAAATAACTTTTTTTTGTCCCAGATAAAGACTGAATTATTTTAGAATCTGTCCCTCCCTCCCTCTCTCTCTAGCTCTTAATCTAAACTTCCACTAACTTTAATTTTCCCAAACTTTTCCTTAGCTTCCAGGAGAACTTCTTTTTCTAGGTGCTTATATGTTTTTCTAACTACATCTATCACCCACTGAAACCATTTTCTTTTATGATTCGTTTTCTGTTTTGCTTTTCCTTATTTGTATTTTCTTCTGTTGTTATTTTCATGTGTTTGCTGTCACTGCAGAGATGTTTTCTTGTTCTTACTTATTTCTCTTCAATGAAATACACATTGTCAGGGATTTTTTTTCCCCTGTATTTTCTTCCTTATTGACTTTGCTTCTGACACTGTTATGAGCTGTAAAATGCTGCAGTTGTCACTTCCTTTTCCACGACTGAGCAGACAAAAGATAGGTTTTTGCAGCTTATGCACTTGACATGGAAAGTAACAGGGACAGGGTTTTTTTGCAGACTGAAAATGTTCATTTTGGTGAGTGTTATCATTCAGCTTCAGTACTTTCTAGTCAGTCTGCAGAAACTGCCAGTGTTTCATACTTCAAGAAAACAAAAATATTAAAAGGATGTGATATCCACTCACAGTATAAGCAAATTGTCAGTAATTTTTATAACATTCAAAGAAAGCTTTTGGCAGAATTTTAGAAAAGTTAAAATTAATCCAAATGTAATGACTGCTGCAAAATTTGTGTAAGCAGACCGAAAATACCCCATGAGACTGAATCAACTCTTTTGGGACCAGTTAATATTAATAGCATGTATCTATGCTTAACATGAAAAATGTTTGCACTACAGTCCTCTAAAAAAAAAAATAATTTAAAACAATCAAGTAATATCTCTTTTTCTATTTTATATTTGTTAGTTGAAGATTTTCTATGAAGTCATATCCTTGATGTTGTCCTATATTGGTCTTCAGAATTTGTAGTATTGTTTAGATTTGAAGAGCTGTTAGCACAGTCTGTGCTTAATCTCTGAATTTTAAATTGCAAACATTGCAATTGCAATTGCAAATAATTATCTCATTATCTAAAGAGTAAACATTCCCAGATCCATGTTTTACTTCTATAATAAATATGAAAGTTTGTCTAAATTTGTGTCAGAAAAAATGTAAAGTGTTTTTTATGCCATTTCATTAGGATGACCTGAAGGAAAGTTTCTAGTATATTTTTTGTGGTATAGCAACTACATGGAGAATTAGGAACTTATTTAAAAAATGAAGAAGAATTAATCATTGTTCCACAGAGCTTGCCATCAGATAGGTAGTCTGCAAATTTGTCACTAATACAAACCTAATATATTTGGGGAAACTACAGTGTATTTTAAAAAGTCATAATTAATGACATGCATTCATGACTCTATGTTTAATTTAAATGTGCCTGTTGGTCACAGCTGCTGCTGAAGCAAGGAGCATAGGTATCTCCATTGATAACTGGTTGCAGAACAGAGGAAGGAGTTATTAGGAGATGCCGCGTTTTTCACAAAATCAGCACCATGCTGGTTGCTGTGCTATGCTGTTGCAGTGCCAAAAGTTTTAAGCTAAACTCTATGCTGTTGACAGAAAAAGCAAAGAACCTAAATTTCTCATTGTCATGCATAACATATATTGCACAAAAAACTCTCAGGATATTATTTAAATTAATGTTTACAGTATAATGCTGTGATTGAGAATAGGATTCATATAAAGGGTAGGAAAAATTAAGGGTGGGATTCAGCTGCAGATTCTAGACACTTCAGTTTAAGAGTCTAAGTGCAGGTGTTTAAATATGAATTAAGTGTTCAAGCTCTGAGTAAAGTTCAGAGATCTTTGAGAGACCCTTAGCATTCAAATAATCTACAGAGAGCAGTCAGATGTGTCATAGAATATACAGGAGGCGGCACTCATATTGACTGATAGCCAGAAGCCAGGTGGATGTGCTAGGACATCCCACAGATCATTAGACACCCATGTTTGGGCAACTGAATCATTGAAATAGTTTGGATACTCAGGACTGCTATTCAGCTGAAGAACCAACTTAGTTCAAGCTGAAGTATCGATTCAGATGCATGGAAAGTACTCCCCTCTCTATGTCTATGCTATTAAAGCAGAGAAGGGCAGAAAATGATCTCTCCTCATCAGATCACATGGCACAGCTGGTTCTTACTCAGATCACTGAGGGCTGTCCTGCTCTAACATGTTTTGCAAAAGCTGTGAGGAGACTAGAACAGATCTGGGAGATGACCTAATAGTTAAGCATTATGGACAAATGAGGTCTATACGGTCCTGGAGCTCATTCTGTGGCCTTCATTTACTTAGTGCTAGATATTTACCTCAGAGTATTTGTATGGACTTCATCAGGAATCTGAAGTTGGGAATTTACCCTTTTGGAAGAGTTTGAGGTCTCTCAAAGGGAGTTTTAGTTGTGTTGTATTGTGGCATCTGAGAGGCCCTGCAGTTAAGATGAAGACCATCATAAGAAAGCAGTTGGAAGGTGAATCATTTTTGTTGAAGAAGGACAATTGATGGTTATTGTGGATCAGATTTTTATAGCGAGAAAATGTGATTTATAAACAAAATGTAAAGTTCATTTTTTTTAAATAGAATATATATACAACAAGTACATACTTCTATCAGGAGCTGGAATTTAAGACAATTAAGTGTTAAACTCTATGTTTTACTTTTCTGTACTGTGGAAATTGAGAATTTTTTTCTTGTGTTATGTGACACTATTGTACATAAAGATCCAGAAATGGTTTACCTCATCACAAGTAATGTTTCTCAAATCCAAGGCAAGATTGCTTGAAAATGCAACTGAGCAGACTGTAAAGCAGTTTGTGAACATTATCAGTCTTTCCAGGAGAGGTTATATAGAAATGTAATCAACAAAATAAAGACCTTCCTGGAGAACACTGACTATGATGTGGCACAGTGAAAATAGTTTGTAGAAGGTAAAACTACTATTCTGATTAACTAACCTAATTACGATATTATGTGAAGAGGTGGTTAAGATAAGGACTTCTGGTTTCCTATGCTATGTTACAGTCAATTTTTAAATTCTGTAAAAGAGCTGCTGAAATATGCAATGTAGAAGAGAAATTTTATTTCCTTGATGGTGTTAAAATGCACTCCTCTCTTAATTTTTACAATGAAAAAGAGATGTGAAAACAGGAGGGGAGGAAGAGCCAGGACTAAGCCTTCAAAACACTCTTACTTTACTCTTACATGGAAGCCGTGTCCTAACACAGAAGCAGCATAGCTACATCCTGTGGAAAACTAAACAAACACTTCCCCCCCCGCCCCCCAACCAGAAAGTATTTTTTCTATCTTTCTCCTATTAAAGGAAAGGCTGGGACAAAACATGACTGTCTCATTTAGTTCTGTACCAGAATTATACAGTCTATTTCCCTGGGTTTTTTATCCTTCAACCTAATTTGCCTGATTTTAAACTATAACTGCTGTACTTTAATTATGGCTCAACTTAACACAAGATTTGGATTCTACTTACCTACTTCCCTGTCTAACTACTTACCTAATACAGATAGCCTTCAATTTACTGAGTACTGGAACTGTATTTACTTTTCTATGTTTATTTTACTTTAAAATACCAAATATTCTCTCAATTGAAAGGAACTGACCCTGTATTTCCAGTATGTCTTTAGAGGCAATGATCATTTAATGTACACGACTTGAATTTCTGATAGTAACCTTTTTTGGATGTATCTGTTCTTTAAGCTACAAACAAATCTCACTCAAAAAAGATCTATTCAAAGTATCTCTGAAATCACAGTATTCCCTTACCAGCCTTATCATTACTGTGTAACTGTTGATGCTTTCTTCTCCTTGCTGCAAAATCTGGGAGACTTATGAAATGTAAGTTTTCCCACTTTTACTAAAGTCTTTGAAGTTTAAACAGTTTTACAAAACATCTATAAAAATAACATTTATTTTTAATGCCTTATCAGTACCATATTCTGTTATTTCATGAAATAATTTTCCCTTTTGCACATTATTTGGGTAGGAAGAGAAAGACCTTTTTTTTCTTTCTTTCTTTCTTTCTTTTTTTTCTTTTTTTTTTTTTTTATTTCATTCCATTTCGGTATTATCATTAGATAACTCCAGACTTTCAATATATCTAGTATATGATACCCAAAATTAATTGAAATCCTCTAAACTCTATTAAAAGTCAGTGTTGTCTAATTCTACGAGACAAAAAAAAAAAAAATTGGGAAGATTAACCTTTCAACAATATTCTTCTGTAGAAAAATTTCAGTGTTCAGGAAAAAAGCATTAAAAAGTTCACTTTCATTGCTATTTTTTATTTCAGATGTTTTCATTCTTTGGAGCTGTAAAAGGCAGGTGATTTTTTTTTCAAACTTTTGTTAACAATTGAAGTGATTGGATCATGTGGAACTTTTTGTCAAGCTGGATATGTTGATACTTCTATGATGACTGTTATTCCAGGAGACTGCAAAATATTAGATATAGCATAGGATTATAGCATATCCTCAGGAAATTACAATTTATAGAGACTAAGACATTGGCAAGAGGATCATGGAGTTGTATGACAGGCTTAGAGACAGTAGAAAGAAAAATTTCCATCTAAGAAGGTTGTACAGAGGTTTCTGAATTGGCTGTTTGGAAGGAAGGACAAGGTAAAGGGCTGTGTATAAACTTTTCGTTAACTTGAATTCTTTAATAACAGAGCTTTTGCAGCTGAAAATATAACTATCCTTATTGCCTAATTAAAATAACTTTTTTTTTTTTTTTTTTTAATTGAAAAACCTTTTAATCATCTTTGGGTAACTCCCTACACTGTCTAGGTAGTTCCTACATAAAGCCGCCATTTTTAATAATATAAATGAGAAACCCCGCCAGGCATAAGAATGTAAGATGGCCATATTTCATCACACCAAAGTACATCTAGCTCATGATCTTATCTCTGATAGCAGTCAAACATGGAAGCTTAGTGAAGAATATAAAAACAGAAGCAGCATGCAGTCACAGTTTCCCAGCATATCATCTCAGCCTACAAGAATATGTCAGTCTGATACTTTCTAAGCTTAAAGTGATGTCTTATTTAACAGTTTTCTAAGGATTTCTCTTCTGTATCACTGTCTGGTCTTCCATTGAGTCTCAGTGCTTTCAAAATACTTAAAAACTTGTGTCATGGAGTTCTACAGGTTAGCTAAATATTTTATAAAGAGTTGCCTCCTTTTGTTTGATTTGAAACTGCCATCTCTATTTGATGTTTCACATTTATTTAACTGGGAAAATTACACTCTGCCATTCATGACCTTATAGACTTCTATCATGTCTCATGTCCATCATTTCTTTGCCTTAAACTAAAGAATCCCAAACTACTTAGTCATTCATCATTGGCATTAAGGCATAGTAGGGATTTTTATGATGTTGTAGTGATGCTTTTTGTTTTCTTTGCAACACTTTACATTTATCTACTAGTACACCTTTTTATTTTAATTTTATTTTATTTTATTTTAATTTTATTATTTTAATTTTATTTTAATTTTTTTTTTTGCATAGTCATTAAGTCTCGTATGATTATTCTGCAATACTTCACATTTGGCTGTCATCTTTAGTCTCTTCAATTATCATCAGAAAACTTTCTCATCTTTTATTCACCCTCACCCTCTTTTCTATGTCACTTATGACTGCTGAACATCATGAGTTCTAGCAGAGATAGTTTTAGTGATACTAGCAGCTATCTCCCTCACTGTGAAAAATGAAAATTACTCTGACCTTTTGTTTCCTTACTGCTAACCAATTATTTAGCTACCAATAGCTCTATTCTCTCAGGCTGCTTATCTTCCTTAAAAGCTTTTAGTGACTGCTGATATCTTTTAGAAATTCAAGGAGATTATCAGTCAGACTTCTCTTAACCACACACTTGTTTACTCTTTCAAGAAATTGGAAGGAGTCACATCCATTAATAAAAAGCTTTCCATAAATATAATTTTTAATCATGACTCCATTAATTCTCAGGTTGTATTATTGTTTTGAGAGCCAAAACTGTTTTGACCACGTACTGGGTCTGGCTGGGACAGAGTTAATTTTCTTCACAGCAGCTCATACGGTGCTATGTTTTGGAATTGTGACTCAAACAGTGTTGATAACATACCCATGTTTTAGCTATTGCTGAGCAATGCTTACATAGCATTAAGGCCTTCTCTGCTTCTCACACCACCCCACCAACGAGTAGGCTGAGGTTACACAAGAAGATGGGAGGGGACACAGCCAGGACAGCTGACCCAAAATGGTCAGCTGAGGGGAAGGAAGAAGGAAAAGGGGATGTTCTGGGTTACGGAATTTGTCTTCCCAAGTAACCATTATGTGTGATGGAGCCCTGCTTTCCAGGAAGTGGCTAAACACCTGCCTGCCAATGTGAAGTAGTGAATTAATTCTTTATTTTGCTTTGCTTGCTTCCACAGCTTTGTCTTACTTATTAAACTGTCTTTATCTCAACCCACAAGTTTTCTCTTTTTTGCCCTTCCGATTCTCCCGCTTATCCCACTGTGGGGGGAGTGAGCAAGCAGCTGTATGGGGCTTAGCTACCTACTGGGGTTAAAACATGACAGCCCAGTACCCAAAACGCTTCTTAACTTTGCTGGAATCTCTTAAACAAATTAACATCATTGAAGGTTGCATCTAAGTGAAGATGCACCTTCACTGAATGCTCCATCACAGCCTGAACATCACAATGGTTACTACATAGTCCTATTAAATCTCTTAAATCTTTTATTTCTAAAATGCTATAAAAACTGCCACAGATTTCAAAACCAAATTCTAAACAGGGTTCCACTGCACAGCTACTACAGTACAGTAGTATAAGTACTACTGATATACAGCTAGCCCCTTTAGTACCGGCATCCTGCCAGCTACTCCTCTATATCAGGTAATAATCATGGTCTTTCAGCTCTGCAACACCCCCATTGCTTTTACTGATCCACTTACTCTTTCTGCAGCAGCTGTGGTCTCCAAAAGAATGGGACTGCAGTCTGTGTCCCAAAGCCTGGGTCTTGCTGCTTTTGCAGTAAACAGGACAGTCTAAAATGACAGCTGCCTCTTATTTGCAGCATCAGCCTAAGGACAAGGAAACACGTATAGCACCAGCCTGCACCCCATAGTGGTCTTACAGGCAGCTGCAAGATCCCCCACAACCATGGGGAAATGGAGTCCCCCCAGTACTACCCACCCTCTCTGTGTGACACCTCAAAATCCAGTTTGCGGTTCATGGGCACATTGACTGGTTCTTCTGGTTCACGCAGCCTTTTTTGGGATTCCCTTTGGGTCTTTTCCTTATTGTCCCCACACACATGTTCTTCTGAAGCTGGCCTTTTGTTCTGGTTTTCCATTTTTTGCAATGTTGCCTGTGTGTTGCCATGCAGACCAAAGTCTGCATGGCAGTAATACTCCATGATCATCCTGTTGGGCTGGATCTTGATGCAGGTACCTCTGAATCAGGTTCAAAGGACCGGGCTATTCTTTGCACATTATGGGATTTACACCGGAGACCCCTTGGTGGGCTTCCTACAAGGGGGTCACAGCCTTTGGTCATGTTCCCACTTGTCCATGCCCCTCCCAGCCTTTTGGCACCCCTCCTTTTGAAGCGTCCCCCCCACCGCAGACATGTCAGGGCTTTCTCTGCAGCCTGGTAAAGTGGGGGACCCTGAACCTGCCTTTTACTTCTGTTTAATTCCTATTTACATTTAAACTTTAATTATTCATTCCATTAGCTCTTATTAAATAATCTTTTACCCATTTTATACATATGTTTTTATGGCTATATGTATTTAATTTCTAGAGCTTTATAAATGTAAATATATATAAAAAGATATTAATCTATATAGACATATAGAAGTATAAATAAAAATAGTGCCCTATGTATAAACAAATAAATGTTTATAAATATTTGTACATTCCTTCATATATATTTCTATATATGTATATATTGTATTTATTGTATATAAATGCCTATTTTTTTTATATCTGAGCATGTCCTTGTCCAAAGGAAGCAGACAACCAATGACAGGGCTGCCTGAGAGCATGTGGGTATGACAGTGTCGAGAAACATCTGCCAGCCAGTCACAATGAAGTATGAAAACACACGGGGAATGATGCTGTTGAAGGTTTGATGAATGAATGATGATCCAGAGAAGATCTGCAATGTGTTGCAGAATAATCATATGAGACTTAATGACTATGCAAAAAAAAAAATTAAAATAAAATTAAAATAATAAAATTAAAATAAAAAAAAAATAAAAATAAAATAAAATAAAATTAAAATAAAAAGGTGTACTAGTAGATAAATGTAAAGTGTTGCAAAGATCCAGAGAAGGGCAACGAGGCTGGTGAGGGGTCTGGAGAACAAGTCTTATGAGGAGCGGCTGAGGGAACTGGGACTGTTTAGC
>NW_008795138.1:5612565-5615461 GCF_000699145.1 Aptenodytes forsteri | reverse complement strand
AGTATGACTTTTCCACTGTGTTCTGCCAGTATTTTTCCAGAGTAGATTAGAAAGACAGCCCAGCTCCCAGAATTGTACATCAGACTGCAATACTCAGTATGAAAATCAGTTTGCATCTGTAATCATTGCTATTCTCAAGGCATTTGCTTCTAAACGTGAACATAAAACTGTTTGGCAACGCTTTAAATCTTTTAGGCTGCAATTGCTGCATTCTGAAGCATGAAATGTTTGTCTCTTGGGAATATGTTTTGTTTGACTTTGATTATTTTGCTGCTTTTAATAATGAATAGCACTCTTTAGTTCAATTTTCGTGTTACTTGTTAGAAAGGGGTTATTTCTTGGTATTTGGGCATGATGATTTTGTTCTAGCTCTGTGCATCGTATAATGGCTACATGTTTTTTACAAAGCTGTTAACATGCATTCTTTAGAGGCTAGTTAAACCTCCTACAGATCTTTTCTAATCAAAATTAGTCTGGTGACAGTTGGATTCTGAAAAAGAAGCACTAGTTTTACAGTTATATGGTTGAAGAAAAGCCCTTCCCCCCCCTTTTGGGAAGCTATAATATCAATATAACAATAAAGCTTCTAATTAGTAAAAAACAGTGTTAGAATGAATATTATATTATGTTTAAAAATATGTTAATGCAAAGATAAATAAAGAAAAGCTTCAGAGGGTATTGCCTATTCATCTGGTTCATCTGCTTGAAATGTAATATTTGTGAAATAAAAAAGCACTCTAAAGGGCTTCTTTTTTTAGGGCAGAAGAAAAATAGTGACATTTCTGAAACAGGATGAACCTCTGATGTGCACTGTACACCATAAAATGTATTTTCTTTCTCAGTGGAATTCTCTCTGTTTCCAGAAGATAAAGTATAAGATGAGCTTTAGCATCTCTGCTGTAGGCTCTTAACTTATCCTTCACGTAACATCTAAAGGCATGCATTTCAGTAATCCAAACATCCTGAGTAAAGAACACTGGCTACAGCCAAAGGACAGAAGTACAGGTCTCTGCAGGATGTTTCAAGACAGCTAAATTAGATAATTCCCTTTTTTCCTTTGACTGCATAGGGAACTGGCATAGAATAATTCAGTGACCTCAGGTGATAAATGTGAGCAACTTGGAAATGGCCAATAACTACCCAATAGATAACATTAAATAAATAGCTTTATCAGAACAGGTAGCTGATTCAGAGGGATGTGGTAAATCCCTCCTGTGCACTCAGGATTCAGAATGCCTGATCTTCCCTTGATGATAGCTACAAAGCAAAAGAAACTTCCTTTTCCATAAACTTCTGTTGGTTAATGAATTCGTCCCAGATGAGGAATTTGTGAGTTTTAGATCTACCTCAGCGTGAGGGAACTCTGTCTTGCCAAGAAAAAATATTGAGCAACAAGCCACAGAACAGTTTGCAAGAAGTTCTCTTGCATTCTTCCCACTAACTCTGGCTCACCGTGCAGCAAAGACCTCAAAGTTTATGGGACCAAAAATACATGGAATTGAATGAGCAAGAGGGAATGTGAATATGGAGCTCCTAATACAGAAGACATCTATGGGAGAATTTCTTCCCAGAAGCTGTGTCTATACAAGTAAATTAAACAGTGTTTGGGAACATTCTCAAGCATCAGAACACAATCTTTTATACTAGCAAAGTGTTAGAAAATTCCCCAGGGTGATTTTGGCATGTACCAACCGGCAGTCTCCCACAGGACTCTGGACACTCCTCAGGCATTAGAATTTGCTAGAGAACATTCCAAGAGGAATTCTGCATAAAGGCACCCAGCTCTGGAGACTAACTTGCTAGGATCGATGCTCACTGCTCATTGCCACCTGGCTCTAGTGCCCAGGTGCATTCACGGGCACACATAATTTACTGGTTTATAACCAATAGCCAAAAAGTTTTCGTTATGAAGTCCTTTCCCAATGGTCTTAATGTTCTTTCTCCTAATGATAAAAATAATAATAAAAAAACCCAGAAATAGTCCCTAGAAAAAGGAGACCAAAGACATTCCTGCCCAGTCTTCTGCAGATATTTCCTTCTCACTGGGCCATATAATTAAGTTCTTCTCTTTATTCTTTTCTTCTGGACCCATGAATCTTAAATTGAATGGAGAGAGACATACAAGCAGGTAAAATAAGTTGCTCATCTACCTTATCTAATCTATTTTTAGAGGTGAAGAAAGAAATTTGGTTAAGAATCTATGTCTCAGGTTTTAAGAGTGGTTGATGTCATTAATGAGTTGTTTTCCAAAATAATTTACAGCTTCTCTTTTATGACATTCAAGGTTTCACTTAGAATGCCAGACTCCTGGAATGATTCTTATGCTGAACTAATTTCTGGTTGGAAAAGTTTCACCATGCTCTTCTTATCTGTATATAACAAGGTCTCATTCAGTTCTCAACTATGTGCGTCTTGCATCAGTATAAATCAAATTAATCACAGAAGAGTTACATTATGAATTTAATTTATGACATATAGCAGGGATCCCCAACTGTTTAGAGGGCTTTTGTTGTGGTTTAACCTCAGCCAGCAACTGAGCACCCCACAGCCGCTCGATCACTCCCCCTGCCCCCAGGGGGATGGGGGAGAGAATCGGAAGACTACAAGTGAGAAAACTTGTGGGTTGAGATAAAAACAGTTTAATAAATGAAAATAATAACAATAATAATAAAAGAATATACAAAGCAGGTGATGCACAACGCAATTGCTCACCACCCGCTGACCAATGCCCAGGCAGTCCCCAAGCAGCGGCCTCCCCAGACAGCTTTCTCCCAGTTTATATACTGAGCATGACGTCACATGGTATGGAATATCCCTTTGGCCAGTTTGGGTCAGCTGTCCTGGCTGTGCCCGCTCCCAGCTTCTTGTGCACCTGCAGCCTTCTCAGTCGGTAGAG
>NW_008795138.1:5611494-5612129 GCF_000699145.1 Aptenodytes forsteri | reverse complement strand
GATGGAGATGGTATGTGGTGTTGGATTGTTTCATGTTGAAGAAGTCAGTTCTGATTCCATCATCACTGTGCTTTGCTCAGTTTCATTAAAGTTCATTCTTAATTAATCTGGGTGATTCTTATTGTAATATCATTGGTATGGCATATAATACTGCCCAGCAATTCACATCATACAGTTCAAATCATTGGCTATTCTCACCCAAAATCAGATCCCCTTGAGGTACACATTGGACTTACCCATCCTACTGCATCACCCACCAAGTGCAGCCAGGTCCTTGAGCAAAAGCAATCCCACAGATGGGTTTACCTTTGCCTGAGGCAGGAAGAACCCAGACTGTCTTCTCCAGCATATTTTTTTATGTGGATTACAGGGACGTTATTCCCTTCTACAGTACGTAAAAGTTTTGGCTGGGCAGGGCCTGCTCGATTGGCAGATCCCCTCGTGTTGACTAACCAGGGGGCCTTTGCTAAATGTGTATCCCAATGTTTGAACATTCCCACTACCCATTGCTCTCCTTGTAGTCTTTAACAGTCCATTATATCGTCCAATTTTCCTGGAGGCTGGTGCATGATAGGGGATGTGATACACCCACTCAATGCCGTGCTCTTTGGCCCAGGTGTCTATGAGGTTGTTTC
>NW_008795138.1:5600445-5606212 GCF_000699145.1 Aptenodytes forsteri | reverse complement strand
GCGGCCCCCCCGGCCAGCTTTCCCCAGTTTATACACTGAGCATGACATCACATGGTATGGAATGTCCCTTTGGCCAGTTTGGGTCAGCTGTCCTGGCTGTGCCCCCTCCCAGCTTCTTGTGCACCTCCAGCCTTCTCAGTCGGTAGAGCATGGGAAGCTGAAAAGTCCTTGACTAGTGTAAGCACTACTTAGCAACAACTAAAACATCAGTGTGTTATCAACATTATTCTCATCCTAAATTCAAAACAGAGCACTATACTAGCTACTAGTAAGAAAATTAACTCTATCCTAGCTGAAACCAGTGCAGCTTTAAATCCAAATTATTCACAATTAAATTCATGGAAGGCATTAAACATATTGTATGCAGTACTTAAGCTTATCTTTCAGTCATTATTTTAGGTTTTTTTTCATATTGTTCTAACCACATTACATGCTTATATTTTCTTTTGTTTCATCAAGTGCCTATTAGGGTGATGCTGGAGACTTCACATTCGGTGTCTCATAATCTCTAACTTCTGCTGCTGCTACCCTTTGATTTGTTTTGGGTTTTTTTTTTCTTTCTCCTTCTCAAAATGAACTCCAAATTTTAACTCCTGTGAGAATCGCAATAGGTAGTCATGTTCAAAATACAGTTGTGAAAAGCAGCCTGACATTATGCAGGGCTTTCCCCTTTTCTACCCAACTTTGTAGGAAGCCCACTCTTTTTACTTCAGTAGTAGTAAAACTTTGCCTCTGGAGCTACAGTGTTCTTTGCCTATGTAAACAATACATTGAAACTATAAGAATTTTTAGCTTTAAAGCAAGCCTTGATTAAAACCAACACACAACCTTTTCACTTTTTTGTTTGTTTTTTTCCCGCAGATGGTGTGGTGGAGAGAATAAAAAGTTCCAGTTTCTACCACAGAAAGCTAACTCACCCATTCCCTGTATTTATTCACATTAAACTAAATCACATTCTCAGTTTCTAATTTGACTGAGAAAACTTACATAGCTTAAACTCTTCTCAAGGAAATACGCTACTATTACTTTTCAGGGATCATAATCAAAGGAAGAATCTTCTTTAATGATCTAATTAATTACCTGATATTATCCTAGTTGGTTGAATGTGTCCTGTATGATTTCAAACCCAAGTGTTTCTATTAAATAAAATTTTTCTCTTTGCCTTGAATTTCCATTTTTTAAAATATATTTCTCAGTACAGACTGATAGGTTAATTAGCTTCAGTGGGTAACATAACATTTGGTCAGTCTTAAATTTGCAAGCAAGATGCAACATGTATTGTAAGTATTGTAATCTTGCATTGCTGCAGTGGTCTCTTTAGTCCTGTACTTTATCAATGCCTGTGCTCAATGTTGGTTGCTGCTCCAAAGTCACAAAAGCTCGTAATCTACTTTACTGTGTAATAAGACACCATGAGGGAGATTGCTTGTGGATGTCAGCTGGTGATCAGCTTATGTCCTAATGTATGAAGATTGATGGCCCTTGTAAATTTTTTTTCCAGAGTTAGTGTAACCACAGATGTCATTTGCTATTATTTGTTACCACAGTTATTTATGGGCCATGCTTCCAGCAGCAAGTCTACAGTTCTTGAATGAGAATCTTAACCACTTAATTCTACCCCATCTACTTAGAGCTGTTATAAAATCTCATCTACTTCTTTTTTTAAGCATTACTTCTTGATTTTTAAGTGGTAAAACACTCTAGAAAGATCACACTGTTGCAACAGATTTTTTACATGTGTGTTTTATCTAGGTGTTTGGGATTTTTCTGACTGAATACCTCTCCAGGGCTTTAAACTCTGCATGATAGAGCATGCCAAACCCTTTTTGGTATGTTTCCACTTAATTCACCAGTGTTTCAGTTTTTTTAGGATTTACAGTGCAATATTTATGTCACAGTGTCACAGAGGCATCTGAAGAACAAAGAGCGGTACCTCACCCATGTTGCATTTGAGTGGGGATTAACCAAATGGTGACCCCTTTCCATTTTGAATTGATACTGAAAATATGAAATAAACTGAGATAAACTTAAATATTAAATGAGAGATAGATTTGATAGCTTCCTTATGAAAAAGCAATTTTAACCATTTCAATTTTTTTAACGAAAAATCCTTATCTCACAAAAGAAAATATGTTAGTCTAAAGCACCAAATCGAATGTAAAATAAATTTAGAGAAAGCAATACAGAGTGGTATACTTAGGTGTATAATAGTATAGACATTTTAACCAGACTGAATATCTGTAGTTCCGGATATTTTACTTTCAATAAGATACAGTTGCTGCACTGAATCAATAGTTTATTATCTAAAGAGACAATGAGAAGAAAGAATGAAAGGCAAAAATGAAACTTAAGAGATTTGAAATGATTTGCCCAAGGTCAGTCTCGAAGCAGCTGAGCTAAAAATAGAAATCAAGTATCCTGATGCAAAGTCCAGTGTCCTATTGTTCTTATCAAAATGTACAGGGAATACTAAGTATTTAATAAAATACCCCTTAAAGACTTTTCTATTCTTTTCCAAAAGCAAACAAACAAAAAACCCTTTCATTTTTCTATCTTTTACATCTTTTCCTTTTTGTAAGTTACTGTTTTGGGTTTTGGGTTGGGGTTTTTTTTTAACATCTTGAAAATCCAAATTTATATCTAAGATCACTTCTTTGCTTTACAGAGTGAATCATAAAAGTCTGTTCAAGAACAACCCTGTTTAATAGTTTGCTGCAATGGTTTTCTTATTACATGTCCTGAATTAGCTTTACTTGTTTCATATAAGTTAATGAAATAAAGTGGTAAGAAATTGGTTACAAATATCAATAATGTAGCACACTAACTGGTAACGCAATATTGATACAGAAACAAGATATTTCAGTCATAGCTATTTGAGCCAATATTTTTCAGTGAATGGCCCAAATTCTTTATGCTTTTGGTGATTATCTAACAAAGATCAGAAGGAATATTAGAAGTGATAAAATACAGCTCTCTAGAATTCGAAGCCTCTTGAGCATTTCTAACCTTGAAAGAATCAAGCGAAAACTGAATCAGCCACCCGTACAAAGGGCAAAACTCTTACAAGACTGACTGTTGCTGGCAAATTTCCATGTGTGTGCTTAATGTAGTAGTATAGAGAGTTCAATATTAATTTAAATACTCAGTGGATGAAGTAAATACAAGAAGTAAGAAGGATCACCAATTTCAGTGATTGTTAACATGTTTTTGGAAAAGATATGTTTGTATCACCCTGCATAAACAGATCTAAGGGATAGAACCAATCTACAGAAATACGTGTGTATAAAACTATTCCATGCCCTCATGGAGAACTGTAGCCAGATTAATAAAAGCATGTGGGGAAAATCCTGTCCCTGCAGAAATCAAAGGCAAAACTCCCATGGGTTCTGGATTTGTATGTACTGGGTGCTGAGTATCTGGGTGAATATGCATTTGCTTTCCAGATACATTTTCCACAAATTAGAATCCTGATATCATTTGTTATCAATAGGTCTGGATAATGACATATTTCTGTATGTATAGGTTTATAATTAAGAACCAAAAAAAATTTCATTATCAAATATAATTTTTTTTTAAATCACTATTACCGCTTTAATTTAAAGTGAAGGAGACTGTTCTGTAATCTTAATTGTTTTCGTAATTTTTTGTAGTCAGGTGATCTACTTTTCTCATGATCCCCAGAACCATTTTGAAAATACTGCAGAATCTAATTCAGAACTCTCTTTTGCTGACAATTACTTGTCCTCTTGTCTTTCAAATAACAGACTCACCAATAGAAAGTGAAAATTCTGTATCTTGTTTTTTTCCCACAGAAAAATACTTGAGGATCAATTAATTACTAGGAAAGAAATTGAGATCAAAAGACACTTGGAGAGAAAATGTTTGAGGAGGGAAGTGACAGATTTTCATAAAACCATGAATGGTATGAACAAAATTAGTTGAGAAAGGTTATTTGCAATTTCTTATAACACGGCATCAAATGAAAAAAGTAATGCAATAATTTTATGCATAAACTTGACCATGTATGTAAGTCCCCTGCTACTACTTCATCCAACTGTGAATGCTATTATGGAAGAGAAACTGGAGAGTTTCTTTTAATCATAGCCTACTACCATGTGTGCAAGAAGAAGATAAAGAAGAATATAAGAGACCTGGCTTCTCTTCATTTGATTTCTGGTCACTAGCACAAAGTGAACACATGATAGCAACTCATAAGCAGCTGTAAGAAGAGTTGACAGGACTTCTTTATAGAACAAGAATTGAACAGGAGATGACTTGTGACCCTAGAGCACAGTTCATTTTATACAGTCCGCTGTCAGTGTAAAGTACTGTCCCTCGCTCTGTACGAATGGTAGAGTTAATTGAGCCCAGAGAGAACAGATTCAAGGTTTTGCTTGCTAACGTTCCACCATTAAAACTTAATAATTACAAGGAAATTCTTTAAGTAAGTGAGGTATTGATGAAAGCAAAATCAAGAACAATGTCTCTATCTGGTATAACAAGATCAACTATTAAGCATTTTATGTATGTGCCATTGAACAAAATTTTCTGGCAAGTTTACTTTACTGAACTTCAGTCCTGTAGTCTTTAAAAAGAGACAAGAAAGACTCTTCTAATTGGGGGGAAAAAAAAAATGCCCCTCAGAAAACCACCAACAAAAAAACAAATTACACCATCACAACCCACATCCCCAACACAACTCTTCTGTGACAGTCTTCTTTCATTTCAGCTTTCAGGGCCTGAAGTGCCTTTTTGCACAAAAGAACACATAGACAAATAAAGTTTAAGCTGCTTATAAAAAGAATTGCCATGTCTATGCATTGTTATTCTCAAAGTATTTTGAATCACACCATATAAAAGTGAAAAATCCATCAAAAACTGTTAGCAGATATCACATGGTCTAATTACATACTGGAAACTTTCAAGACACTTATGAAGCAACAAAAAAAAAGAGTTATTTAAATAGTACACTAAAATTGTATGTATTTACTAGACAAATACTATCAGAATATGTTCTCTTCAAAGTTTGAAATTTTTATTTGCTAACTAATATACAGTTTTATTCATTTAAAGTAGATAATTTAAGATAATGTAAGAATAAGCAAATATTGAGTAAATATTTGACATTTGGGTCTGTGATTTTTTTCTTCTTCATCACCTACTTCACTGCACTGCATTATTTTTATGGAGTGTGAGCTCACCATCAGCTTAAAAATTCCTCATATGAATCTAATGAAATGACACTCAAGGTACCATACCAAAGCATGGCTTCAAGTTGCCTTTCCTACTGGTGCAGCAATAGCAACACTAACATTTGAGGTTATGTAACAGTTTCCATTCTAAATCATCATTTCAATTTTTGATAACTTCCTGATCCCTTCAGTTTGAGGATAAAATGCATCAGCAATAAGCTGTCCAAATTTTTTTTCTATTTTGTACGTTAATAAGGATCCATTTCATGGACTGCAAGACAATTGAAAGAAAATCAGCTGTCCCATAGTCCATGTTTTTATTCCTGATAATCTTTAATTTAAAATTACAAAAATTTGTAAGATGTAGTGAAATAAGAGATAATAAGAACACGCATTATGGGAGAGTGCTCTCTGATGTTCTAATGGAAACGTTATTTTTTCTTAGTACCAGAATGTGAGAATATCCTTACTTTTTTCTTTTTTTTTTTTTTTTCCTTTCCCCTGGTTCGTTATTTTTTATGACAGATGTTTTTATCCAATTAAATTAAGACTGAAGATGTGTTGTGCTTTAACCT
>NW_008795138.1:5592857-5593724 GCF_000699145.1 Aptenodytes forsteri | reverse complement strand
ATGCCTGTCGCAGGGGTTTGAGTAGCCGCAGTGCCTGTCTCGGGGGTTGATCTCTGGATAGTATTCTTAAATAATTGTTTAACCTTAAACAAGACCTAAACCACATTCAGGAGATATAGCAATAGGACCATGCTGGATTGAACATCCCAAGGATATTCAGAATACTCAAGAGCTGTTGTAACTCGCCTGACAGAGAAAGGGAAGGTGAAGGAGCAGGGGAAATTGTCCCCCCCGGCTCCCCCATAGATTGGTTCCCCAAGGAGAAAAGGCAAAAAGTGTAATTATTAATAGTTTCTGAACAGTGACTCCCGAGGTTTGGAGATGATGGCAATACTGAGTACAAATACAGAAGTACAAATACAAAAATATTATCACATTATAAACCAGTAGTGTTACACAATGCAGCAAGATTATATCCTTGATCCCGCTCCCAGAGGTGATAGACAACAGAACAGGGAACATATACAGCAAGTGAAGTTTTACATAACACAACTTTGAGAGCAAGCACAACAACTCTGAGAGTAAATTAATCATCATTGTGACTAGTGACTGTTAAACCAGTATGATGAATGCTTATAACAAATTTGCCTTAACACACTCCGGTCAGATCTGTCATTATCTCGACCCTTCATGCCCCACGTTGGGTGCCAAAAGGACTGTTGTGGTTTAACCTGGCAAACAGCTAAACACGACACAGCCGTTCACTCACTCCCTGCCATCCCAGTGGGATGGGGGAGAGAATCAGAAAAAAAAAAAGTAAAAGCCGTGGGTTGAGATAAAGACAGTTTAATAGGACAGAAAAGGAAAGGAAAATAATAATAATAATGATAAAAGAATATACAAAGCAAGTGATGCACAATGCAACCG
>NW_008795138.1:5589572-5592790 GCF_000699145.1 Aptenodytes forsteri | reverse complement strand
TGTCCTGGCTGTGCCCCCTCCCAGCTTCTCGCTGGCAGGGCATGAGAAGCTGAAAAGTCCTTGACTAGTGTAAGCATTACCTAGCAACAACTAAATCATCAGTGTGTTATCAACATTATTCTCATGCTAAATCCAAAACACAGCACTGTACCAGCTATTAGGAAGAAAATTAGCTCCATCCCAGCCAAAACCAGGACACAATGCTACAACTTTTCCATGTGGCAGACTTGCTAGTATAGTAGAAAATATTGCAAGAGATGAAGTAGCAGGAGCAAGGGCTTATGTAGGCTTTTTTGAGATGAGAGTCTCACAGTTCATTTTCCAAATACCCAACAGAGCAGAATGTATTTAGTGTTGTCATCTTATGGAAAGTGGGGGGAAAAAAAAATAAGAATCACAGACCTGATGAATTAGGGTTACCTGCAAAACCTCTAAAAGATTGTGTTTGAAGATTTGTCTTTTCAATAGACATTATTTTTAGTTAGCTGACCATCAGAAACTTGCCTTCTCACAGTGCAACCCCAGCCTGCTACATTATTTCAGTAGTCTTACGTATTGTTTTGTCTTACACAGTTTCACAGGCAGCAGTTAAAACTCCGCCTGTTCTTCCGGTAGCCTTAGCTGACTGAAAATTCTTTTCCTTCTTACTTTTTTTTTTTCACTGAACATTTTTTTGTAACATAAATGTCAAAATTATCATCCAGTAAAAAAGATGTGTGGCAGTGATGTGTCACAACTGTCAGGGCAAAGAGTTGTTATGCAGAGAAGATACACTGCTATGGTATGCTATGTAGGTTATCTGTCTAAAGTATTAATTGTTCAGTATCCTTATTCTGCTGGCATGGATTTACCGAGATGTAAGTAGCCACATAAATTTATGCTAATTTGCTACTAGTTCTAAGTAGCTGAAACACAACATTAAGGTATTTCAGTGTGAATAAAAATCTCAGCAGGGAAAATTCATTACCAGGTAACATTTCACTTCAGCCACTGAAAGTAGTTCCTGCTCCCCATCAATGTAGGTAGCCTGGAACCATCTCAAAATATTCATATGTATTTCCCTCATCTTATTTTGCAGCAGAATAAATATTTTTATTAATAATTTTGAATTGGCAAATAAGACAAACCTCAGTATCAGTAGATAGCTGGTTTTATTTATGGTTCTTTTGCCTCTTGTAATTTATTTCACCATTTATTAGCGTACAATACATATTGTATAGGTCATAAATTTAAATAAATGCTTAGTGGCTGAAAACTTATAAAAATTAATACAGTCTTTTTAATTACATTATAACTAAGGAACCATGAGATCCATTGTAATTATTCATAACACCTCTTTTGTTACTAAAGTTAACTTCAAAATCCAAGGGCAAGATGTCACTGATTTTTAGCCAAGACCATGCAGTCAGCATGTATTTTATTAAACCATTTCTCGATCTTTTTTCCAATATGCAAAACCAAAATTGATAGCAGAATATTGGTTATCACTCTTTCTGAGTATATTTTCTCTCTGTCATGATTTCTGTTATTCTTTCCTAATCCCCAGTAAGATGTTTTATTTAGTTCATGGCATTTTGATGCTCAAATAAAATATTATGCATATTTTTCTTGTCCAGCCCAATTTGAAAAGTATATGATAGTGACCTGCTACTTTTGCTGGCCTATGACCAAATAAAATGAGAAATTATTGAGCTGTGGACAACATTATTTTTTTGTTACATCTCATCCTTATTTTTAAGTGTTTAATGTCTTATGACCATAAGCAACATGAGAGTATCTCAAGAGAGGCATACTGCCCATGATCTTTGACCTGGAGATCACTGATACTGAGAAATATAACAGGCAAAGAAAAACAGTAGATATAACATCATAAGAAATGCAGTAGCAGAGCCTCTTTCTGAATCTCTGCTCCAGAATACCTTGGTGTAGTATGATTAACATCTCACATTTGAATGGGAAAGTTACTGGAATATAAATCTGGATTCCAGCTGAACTATTAGGCATCCTAGGCACTGAATCCTTTAATTTTTCCCGTATTTTGTAAGCCTTGTGTTGAGTAGTAGAGGAAAAAATGCATTCTTATTTTAGGGACTTCTTTGACAAGAATCTTAATGTTTGCCTGTGATAATGTTTGCTGTTTACAACACTTACTAGCCATGAACAGTGGAAAAGTTTTCCACCTTTTGAACACATCTGGTGGTATATATATCCTAGGCAAATTTGAAAATGTTATGTCATAGTGAAATGGTTTGCTGACAAAGGGAAAAGGGGTGGGAAGGACAAAAATGGAATGCAGGGGCAGAAGCGTCAAAGAGGAGGAAATCAAGAATCAGGAAAAAGAAATACATGAAAAATTGTAGGTTCTATCCCTAGCCTTGAAGAATTCCTCATGACCGAGTTTTTTATTTTACTTAAAACTAATCCTATGTTTGGCAATGCAAGTCATCAGAAACCTTACTTTCTCACTTTTCAGTTATATATTGTTATATATGAATTTTATTTTAATACACAGGAAACACAACCAATGTGGAAGACCTAATACACTCGTACATCAGCAGGTAATTTTAAAGGCATTTTGAGAGGCATCAAAATACTCACAGTACTGTTATTGTACTTAGTTATCCAAATGCTTTACATTGATTTCTATTACTGGAACAGCCTTCACATTGTGGGAGATGAAGCTTATTTACTTGATTTTGGAATAAATTACTAAAAAATGACCATTAGCAGTGACAATTTCTGCATCGCACAATTTGGATGCTATATGTTTCTGAATGCATGTATTTAAAAGATTATTTTCTACTGTAGTATTTACAGAAGAATTTGATTCCTAGTTACTGTACTACTTTGAAACAGGATGTTTTAAGTCTTAACTGTTCCTTTACCTATATTATTATTTTTAATTTTTACCACGTAGCCTGCACATCGCAATTGATTTTAATTCTTCTAATACTCATTTGCTTTTCAATATGAAGTAATGTAAAGGCTATCTTTACATTTAGTGTAAGGTGAACCACTCGCAGAGGCGATCAGCTCTGGTGCAGGCGTGTCCCACAGCAGAGTGGCGGATCGCAGCATACAGGGGGGTTTCCTGAGCTGGAGAACCTGCAGGGGAGCGCAGAGACCTGCCGGGAGCCGGCAGCTCTCACGAGGGTGGCTGATATGGACGGGCCCAGGAGTAATGGCTGCCACCCCCCGTTCCCACTAAAGGCAGTCCC
>NW_008795138.1:5577593-5585697 GCF_000699145.1 Aptenodytes forsteri | reverse complement strand
GGGGGGGTAGATTTAGACTAGAGATAAGGAAGAAATTTTTTACGCTAAGAGTGCGAAACACTAAACTATTCTATGATTCTATTCTATGAATGTAAGCAAACACATGGTGAACCCATAATGTAGAAACTGAAGATGCCTGAGGTGGGGTAGCCTTGGCAAAGGGCCAAATGCCCACCCAGCTGCTCACTCCCCCTCCTCGGTGGGACAGGGAGGAAAAATAGGAAGAGAAGACTCATAGCTTGAGATAAAGACAGGGTGATTACTTACCAGTTATTGTAGTGGGCAAAAGAGAATCAATTTTGGGATAATTAATTTAAGTTATTGCCAGTTAAAACAGATATGGGTAGTGAGAAAAAAAGACAATCAGTAAAGCAACACCTTTGCTGCCCACTCTCCCAAGCTTAACTTGGCTCCTTCACTCCAGACTCCTCCCCACCCTCCTCCTGAGCCACACAGGGAGGAATGAGGGTATGGTCAGTACATAGCAGTTTCTCTCTGCCACTCCTTCCCTGTCACATGCCCTGCCCTGGCATGGGCTCTCCCCATGGGCTGTGGTCCTTCAGGAAAAAATCTACTCTGGCATGTGTCCTTCTCCATGGGCTGCAGTTCTTTCAGGAATACCCACCTGCTCCTACATGGGGTCCTCCACGGGCTGCAGTGTGAATAGCTGCTCTGGCACAGTCCTCTCCACAGGCTGCATGGAAATACCTGCTCCACCATTGTCCTCTTCCAGGAGCTGCAGGGGAATCCCTGCTCTGGTCCCTGGAGCACCTCCTCCCCCTCCTTCTTCTCCCACCCTGGTGTCTACAGGCTTATTTCTCACACTTTTTTCCTCACTTTACCAGGCAGCATTTTGCTTTTTCTTGAATACATTTCCACAGAGGCACCACCATCTTGGCTGAGGGGCTCAGCTGTGCCCTGCGGTGGGTCTGTTGGAGCCAGCTGGAACTGGCTGTATCCAGCACAGGGCAGCCCTGGCCTCTTCTCACAGAGGCCACCCATGCAGCCCCCCCCGCTCCAATACCAAAACCTTGATACATACACCCAATACAATGTCCAGTGGTATATTTTAAACAATTACATTTTGTCCTATTGCACAGCATCTACAGTTTTAATTTACTTGGTTATTCCAAAGACCATCTTCGCCTTTGCTAATTTTAATCTACTACCTTTTCATTTTTTGGACATTTAATCTTTTGACTGATAATCAGGTAATATTTGGTACACAATATTTTTATATTTTTAAATATAAACACTTTATAAGAAGTGTTGCTGATAATCAGAACAAAATGTTTTTTAAAAATAAAAAACAATTGTTTATTTGGAGAATGTAACTTGATTTTTTTCTTTGAAAAACAGTATTTCACTTTAAGATTATTTTTAAAATCTGAGTAATCTGAAAAGTGCTCTAACTGTAACATGAAAAAATGTAAAAAATATTGGAGATTAGGTCTGGGTAAAAGTTGAAATACACATTTCATAAAAAAGTCTACTGCAAAATCTATTTTCATGAACAAGAATAAAATACACAATTTCATTCTGTCATTTGGAATTTTCTTTCCAATGAAATGAAAATATTTTAACTAAAGCTTCTTTTATATATTTACATAATGAGACCCATTTTTAAGCAAAATAACTTTTGAACAGGAGTACCCAGATTCTTGGTTTTAAAAATGGCAGAAAATATATCCGCAAGTTGGCAGAAATTTTATTATGTAAATTATGTTTACTGAGATTGATATAGAAAGTTTAAATTCTGCAGCAGAAGTATTCATTAAAAAAACCCAAACTGATGGAGCCCAGTGACAATGCAGAGATTCTCTGTATTTAACAAATCAGAATACTTATATTTGTTTCTGATTTCAAGATTAGGCAATTAAACAAATAATGCATGTAACATACAATGTTTGTTTTCTCAGCCATGTCCCTGAATTAAAACATAAATGTTGAGTTAATTCATGCAACAACAGTTGCACAATGTTAATACTTTCATTTTAAGAGTGAAAGAAAATAGATGTTACTAACTTTCTCTAAGTGTGGACTAATCACCATTCAGCTATGGGCAACCTAACTGCTGGCTTCTCTAGCTACTGTTGGGACCTTTTTCGAAAAAGTGGTGTTTGTGATCACAGTGAAAAAGAAATTAAAAGCTGGAAGGCAAACAGTTCTGTAAATACTGCACCGACACATAAGCACACTCATTTCCTCGTTGGTCCCACTGTCCCTCAGATCAGAAGTGTTGCACCGACTACTGCCCAGATCAACAGATGTTCCAACCAACCAACCAGCTGACGGAGCTATGAGTTCTTTCCTTTGCTAAAAACCAGCTAGTAGGTTCTTGACTCTTGGAACCTGACATACCCTGTTATATATGAACTTTCTAGTCTTCTACTTTTCTGGATCTTCCAAGGAGACTTGAGCTGCTTCACCTTTCAATAGTTTTGTTCTTTTTCTAATTCTTACTCTGTCTTTTCCTTCCACTGGGACATTTTTTTTCTCTCTCTGTAACTTCCTTTTTCTTTGAGTAGTTCAGATATGGCTGCTCATCATGATGAACACCTAACTCTCAGGCTATACCTATACTATGAGATAAACTTATTTAAATGCAATCTCCTTAACGCCAGATTAGAAATTGACCTCATTTTCACTCCAAACTCACAAACATGTCTTGTGTGAATATCTTATTGATGGTGAAATACAGGAAGTAGTCTGAACACTCACTTTTCACAGCATTAGTGATGTCAGATGATAGCTTTCTTGCCTCTAAATAACTGAAAGCAAAAGGTGAGATTTTAGCCAGAAGTTTTTTCCTTTACATATCTAAGCTATTAGATAGTAATAGTGCTGAAAGGCTATAGAGGGACTTTGAATCCTCAGACTATGAGCACGGTATCCCACACCACTAAAAAGGTATGACTGTGATAAAAAGATAGGAACCGAGAAATACCTGCTATATTCCTAGGTTTCTCCACTTAAGAGGAAGAAAAAACTTTAACCTTTTTTTATTTTATTTTATTTTTTAGGAGGGGAAGCTTCTAATCTGTGAATTAGGTGTGCTTATATTACTTTCAGAGGAGTATTTTTAAATATTGTTTCCCCATCCCACATCCTGATACAACCCTTGACAAAACCAGTGCCTTTAGACAGTTCTTGTCACTGAGCAGTATCTGTATTTAGAACAGATTAAGAGCTGATTGCTGTTTGTGGTGCTTTAAATATGTCTTATGAAATTTTCAAATTACAGCCTTCTCATTGTCAAAATTCATGGTGATAGGAGGGGGTGACTAATGTTTGCTTATAATTTTGTTTCCTATGGGTAACGTCTAAGATCATGATGATACAGATTTAAGCGTATCAAGTGACAGCAAGCTTGGAAGTTGGAGAAATTGTGAGTATGTGCCAGAGGCATGAACTCTAGCTCCACTGTAATTGTTACTGTGATGTGCTGAAATGAAAATAAAATACATTTAATGGCATTTTTCTCAATTAGCAATATCACTGCACAATGCTGAGAATATTTAATGACTTCAGCAGAACAATAGCAAACACAGCTTTATCAAACATAAATGGAAGAGCTATAATAGGCTCAGACACAAATGCATATAACACAGCTGGGGATTGCTCGATTTGTAACCTGCATTTCTCAACATTTCCTTAAACCACTAGAGCGAAATGAAACCTTCCCCAGGGGTAACATCTGGGCAGTACTTCTAACTGGCACGCTGTCACATATGTCAAGCTCTCCTGCGGCTTAAATCTGCCGTAGGCTCAGTAGCAGTTATCACTACTGCCATTGACATAATAATCACTTGGCAAAATACTGAATTATTTCTTCACTGCAATCCTATTTGTAGTGATTACTTTAGTGAGATCTTACAAAAACTCTCTCTTTAATTATACCCAAAATATCTGTGAAATATTTAGTTTACTGATGTCTTTATTAGAAATGGCAGAATGAAAACTTTCCAGAAAAGACTTATAATAAAGTAAGTATTCTGCAGGTTCTTCTTTATTGGAACATACTGCTGTCACATTAGTTTTCGTCATCCTTTTGAACATTACTTCCCTCACCAAGATATATATTGAATGATCATGTCTCATTTTCAAAATGTTTCATATCAATATCATAATATCTGATGCCAGAAGTCATAATATTGAATGAAAAAAAAAACTTTACTGAAATTTGTTACTGAAGTCTTATTTATTAACTCTTACTGGTTTGATTTTTTGTTTATCCATCTGTATTTGAAGTCACCAAGAATATGTGTTCTCTAATGGAATCTTTGCTTTCAGTACTTGGATAGAGTAGGAAACCATTCTAAAATGTTTATACTTAGCTTGAGGTTTAATGTGGATAGAGTATGAAAACAAAAAAAAAAAGTGTCTGTATACTATACATATCACAAAAAATAAGCAGCATTGCAAACACAAGCAAGTCATTTGTACGCAAGGATAGAAGATACTGTCTCATTTCTCATTGTTTCCTTTCAAAATTATTCTGATCATGAACCCTTTCCTCTGTCATTTATGATGATACTTAGTGCACAGCCTGTCTCTAATTATCTTTCATATATAATGTAACTAGTCAACAAACTGTTTCTCTGTTAAGGTCTACCATAAAGATGGACAGATATTAGCATAAGTTCATCCTAGTTCTTTACCAAAGCATTAAATTTGTAGAGTTCCATGAGGCATCACATCAGATGAGTGGAATGAAACAGGTGGCACTATCATGTATGTTGGAAAGACGAAATCAGTTTGGAATCATGCTCCTGCAGTTGTCAGCTCTGAATAGTCAAAAATGAAAAAGGAAGATTTGACACTCAGGTGGCTCTTCTTTTTAAAAATGTGCCATAGCTGCCGAAAGATCAATACATCTATCACATCCAATATGATTAGCTTTTCAGAAAGGAAAAGAGACAATTTTAAACTGGCGTAACAAAATAAAATACTGGTAGACTAACAGTTACAAATTTAAATAAATAAAAACCTAATGTAAAATCACATTGAAAAGACAGTTGCAACTATCTTAAGAGAAGAAAAAAGTGGTGGTAAAGATGTTATGTAGCTACAGTTTAATTACTAAGTATGTTTTGTAAGGCCGAAAGATAATGACCAGAAGAATACTTGACAGTTTCAGCACACAAACAGTTTGTCTTATCTAGATCCATAGTGTCTAGAACAGATGTTTGCTAGCAAAGATGCAGTGCTGAAATTTGATGGACCGTAATATGTGTATAGATAATATGTGTGTGTGCATCTCTATAGATATAAAAATGCATTCTGTATGATCTTTGAGGTGTTTTAGGGGATAAGTAGACAGAGGAATAACTGCAAATTTTGTTCTCTTAATGTCTGTTTTTTATTTATATGTAGCAGATTTTCTTCTATAATACATTTGTCTCAAAACATATGATTTTAAACATGAGACGGCCTAACCCTAGTTCATTTACGAAGATGCAAATTAGAAAGGCACTATTAAAATCCTTTATTAACAGTTGTAAATATCACACTGTAAAAATTTAGATGGTTTCTAAGAGCTGGCTTTTACTATATATTTTCATATGAAATTTAATGAAATAGCTCTATCCACTACATATAAATAAAATCACTTTTCAAGGGTGAATTGTAGAGATTTTTTCCCCTCATATAATGTAAACAGTCTCAACTAATATTCTGTAGCATAATTTTAGTGAAAAAAATCTTGTTTGTATTATTGTAAATGTCCGATATACTGAAAGAGAGAAAATTGTCATGCCCTTCTATGAGGAGAGTGAGTCAGAAGGAACATAATGCTGCATTATAGTGCATTGTTTGTATTATTGTAAATGTCCGATATACTGAAAGAGAGAAAATTGTCATGCCCTTCTATGAGGAGAGTGAGTCAGAAGGAACATAATGCTGCATTATAGTGACTTAGATGTTCTTCTATACTGAAAAACAGGAGGCCAGCTACCAGCCTTTGCTTCTAGGAGTGTTTAAGAATTTTACATTACATTGTTATTGCTTACAAAAAAATTAAAAAAAAAATAGTAAAATCAAAATGTAGGAAGGAAAAAACAACTTTCTTCCAGTTAAATTACTTAGTCATACAGAGTTAAAGCTGTCTTTTACCTTCTTTCTCTTTCTCTGAAGTCCTCTGACTTGTATTCCTGGCCACAGTGTTTCAGCCTGTGGGGACGCCCAAGGTTTTTATCTTGGGCTATGTAGACAAAGCCAATGTTCTCGTTATTTTAATTTGTGCTTCTGATGCTGAGTAAAACCCAGATAACTACAGTAAGTATATTTTGCATTTTTGTCAGTCAAACTTGTCTGAGCACTGCTTTGGGGAAAAAGAAATCAAACAAGCAGATACTTTTAATAAAGTGTAAGGTCTCTAGCAATCTGGTGTTATTTGAAATTAACGAAGTATACACATGTTGTATTAAAACATGAAGTCAAATTCTGACAAGTCTTGCTGTGGAGAAGATGTACAAAGGTGTAACTCCCAATTTTGCACTCTACCATTCTGCCATAGAATACCATTCCTTCATGAGAGTCAACTAAAGGGAATAGCTTTCTGTGCATGGTTATGTGTGGCACAAAATTAGGCATCTTTGTATGGACCTAATTCCAATGACAGTTTGAAGCTAAGATGGTAGACTTTTACACAGAAATTTTAGCTCTAGGTGCATGTTCTTTTCTGCAGTCTATCACAGAGATGCTAACCTACATTGGAAAGCAGAGGAGAAAGTATGGGGTGGAAGGAAGTTTCGCAAATCTTTCAGTTGTGTAGCCAGGAAGTCATACAAGTCACTGACAATCCTTTGGCTATAATACTGTTGTGGTTTAACCTCAGCCACCAACTGAGCACCACAGAGCCGCTTGCGTACTCCCCCAGCCCCGGTGGGATGGCGGAGAGAATCGGAGGAGTAAAAGTGAGAAAACTCGTGGGTTGAGATAAGAACAGTTTAATAATTGAAATAAAATAAAGTAAAATAGTAATAATAATAATAGACTATACAAAACAAGTGATGCACGATGCAAATGCTCATCACCCACCAACTGATGTCCAGACAGTCCCTGAGCAGCGGTTGCTGCCCCCCGGCCAACTCCCTCCACCTTATATACTACGCATGACATCATATGGTATGGAATATCCCTTTGTCCAGTTTGGGTCAGCTGTCCTGGCTATACCCCCTCCCAGCTTCTTGTGCACCTGGCAGAGTATAGGAAGCTGAAAAGTCCTTGACTTAGTATAAACACTGCTTAGCAATAACTAAAACATCAGTGTACCACATTATTCTCATGCTAAATCCAAAATACAGCACTATGCCAGCTACTAGTAAGAAAATTAACTCTATCCCAGGTGAAATCTGGACAAATACCACTAATAAGTGTTACGATTAGAATTAGATGAGAGACGATTAGTGAAATTTTCAATTGTTTTCTGCCTGTACCAAAAGGAATTAAACCTTGGGTGTCTGTTCCCACCCTCAAACCCCTTCTCCCTTGAAATAATAAATCAGCAGTTTTGGAGACCATTTATTTAGAATGTAGTTTCATCAGGTTCAGGTTCCTAGTGTTAGGAATTCAGAATTTTCTATATAAAATAGAACAGCTTGAATATGAGAGAACTAAAATCAGCAGGAGACACATTTGCCTAACATACATACCTGACTTTGAATGGGATTCATTTTACTCTGTCCTGGTTTTGGCTGGGATAGAGTTAATTTTCTCACTAGTAGCTGGTATAGTGCTGTGTTTTGGATTTAGGAGGAGAACAAAGTTGATAACACACCGATGTTTTAGTTGTTGCTAAGTAGTGCCTACACTAGTCAAGGACTCTTCAACTTCCCATGCTCTACTGACTGAGAAGGCTGCAGGTGCACAAGAGGCTGGGAGGGGGGCACAGCCAGGACAGCTGACTCAAACTGGCCAAAAGGTTATTCCATACCATATGACGTCATGCTCAGTGTATAAACTGTGGGGAGTTAGCCAGGGGAGAGGTGACAGCTGCTCAGGAACTGCCTGGGCATGGTCAGCGGGGTGGTGAGCAATTGCATTGTGCATCACTTGCTTTGTACTTTATTATCTTTATTACATTATTATTATTATTATTATT
>NW_008795138.1:5542861-5577531 GCF_000699145.1 Aptenodytes forsteri | reverse complement strand
GGGTGAGTGAGTGAACGGCTGTGTGGTGTTTAGCTGCCTGCTGGGTTAAACCACAACAACTCAGTGTGGTGGGTTGACCTTGGCTGGACGCCAGGTACCCACCAACCTGATCTATCACTCTCCTCAGCAGGACAGGTGGGGAGAAAATAAAATGGAAAAAACCTCATGGGTCAAGGTAAAGGCAGTTTAATAAAGCAAAAGCAAAGGCCACACGCAGAAGCAAAGGAAAACAAAAGATTTATTCTTCACTTCCCATTAGCAGGCAATGTCCAGCCACTTCCTGGGAAGTAGGCCTTCAGTATGCATAGCAGTTGCTCTGGAAGACAAACATCATAATAATGAATGCCCCCTCTCCTCCTCCTCTCTCTTAGCTTTTATTGCTAAGCAGACGCCATATGGCATGGAATATCCCTTTGGTCAGTTTGGGTCAGCTGTCCTGGCTATGTCCTCTCCCAGGATCTTGCCCACTCCCAGCCTATTGGTGAGGGGGGAATGTTGGAGAGACAGCCTTGATGTTGTGCGAGCACTGCTCAGCAGTAGCCAAAACACTGGTGTGTTATCAACACCTTTCTAGCTACCAATACAAAGCACAGCACTATGAGGGCTGCTATGGGGAAAAATAACTCCATCTCAGCCAGACCCAATACACTCAGTTTTAAGGAGAAAGAAAGAATTCTGTTCCCGTTTCACACTTAAGATTAAGTGTCTCAATACAGGTGTTTTCATGTGATTTAGGTGTCTAAGCTGCCAATACAGTGAATGAACATTATTTAGTGAAGGCTAAAGAGCAATTCTGATGATTCTAAAATAGACATATAAAGTTTGATTTATTTGTCTAAAAAAGGGGTCTCACAGTGTTTGAGATATCCTAGTTATCCTTCCAAGTTTCCAGCTGCTCCAGAATGTCACAGGTATCTTGTAGGTCCTGTATCACTCAGGTGAGTATTTCTTAGATATCCTAGGGCAGCAACAATGGCTCTACTGCCATATAATTAGACAACTGAACCTAACCCGTAGTGGTTGGTGTGATGAATTGCTTTCTAGGCTGCACAGACTGTGAGTGTGATCTGCTGCCTAAAAATTGCCTCTAGTGCTATTTGAAGTTGCTTAGATTATCTGAGAAAACAGATGGAAGATCCATGTCTCCATAAAGAAGGAGCTGGAGGCTAGGAAAGATAATTTAGGACTCAAATGGCACTTGCCATCTCATTAGGCAAGTGAATCAAGTCCCAGAAGTCTAGTGCATGTAATGGATATTTGTACACATAATTCAAGTGTAGACACTACCCATGACCATTCAGGAGTATGACAATGTATCACAGGTACCATGTGACTGCTGTTTAATCAAGGTCCGTCTAAATAATAGTATAATTAATCAAAGTACATATAATCAATATGTTATTAATGTACATGCATTCAATGTGCATTTAACCATAACTATATGTATATTGCATTGCCTTGTCCACTGGAAACATTATATGCACCTCTTCAGGAACTGTAATTTTATTAAGGAGATTAGGATATTAGAGTGTGTTGTCCAAGAGATTCTTTAGACCTAAGTCCACATTGCAGACACAATGCTATTAAGTGATTGATGAATCTATATTGTGAACAAGAACTTTGTGCTGGTGAACCTCACCACGGACAGGAACTGTGCAGCATGCCGTGATCAATGAAGACGGGCTCATCTGGTGCTGCAACAGCTGGGGTTCCTCACATCAGGAGGGACAGAAGATTGCTATCAACTTTTCTATAATTTCAATCCTTTATACAATAAATCCTATAATCAGCCTTGAACGCTGGTGCCTTTCTTACTGAGATTCCAAAAGAACCAGCACTTCCTCAGTGGAAAACAGACATACATGAAAAGCTAAATTAAATTGTCTTAATCTGGAATAGCATTCAATTGTAGTAGCAAGATTCTGGACATGAGACACATTCTCAGTGCCATTTTAGGTTTAGCTGGTTATTATTCTGCCTGGCATCTGTTTGGTGGTCTGGAAGAGAATGGGTTTCCTATATGATCTTTATTAGTTCTACATAGATGTCCCAGATGCCCTGGAGCTCCTCAGTGGGATAGATGCCTTTACATGAAGAACAGAATTAAGATCATAATGGTTTGATAACCCAAAGCTCCTTCTATAGCTTGCAAAAAGATATTGGCATCTCTAGAGATCAACACATTTGCCCTTTCCTATGCAGTGAATTGTCCTTGGAGGTTATTACAAAGTAAGACCAGAGTGACTAATTAAGACTTGTATGCTGTTTAGATACCTAAAGTAGGGCAGATGAATCCCAAATATATGTACCTAAATTAGAAGGCTAGTCTGCATTGATTCTCATATAGGCAATGCAGAAAGATAGATTCCTCCAAAGAGGAAATGCCTGCTACTCAGAGCAGGCATTTAATTTAAATGCTCTGTATATAGGATACTTCTTATCCTTTACTAATTACAGAGAAAACCTCAGGACTTTTACTCTCTCTGTCCTATTTTCTTTCATTGTTGGAGGCAGAAAGAAAATAAAAATGTCAGGGAGATGTAGAATTATCAAAAAGTAACTGGAAATGTTGTGACTGTGTTGCTCAAATGTGATATGGAGGACCTAAGGATGTGTCCTGGTTATGAATTAGAAAAGATACAATTTTAATCCTTTATGTAATTTTCAAGATGTGGTTCCTATGCCAATATAATATTTGCTACAGGAATAATTTCTTTTTCTCTGATTTTGGACAGAGTTTCCACCTCAAGAATTGTGAAAAGTTTTGTTGAAGCTGATACACTGTTATAAAAAGTTACAACTTTGAGAAATTGACATTTTCAGTCAAACAATGGTATTGTCAGAAATTTCTTGACTATATTATAACCAAGAGCCCAGAAATTCCACTGCTTGTGACCGAAAGTCCAGTTGTGTGCAGTGCAAACTCAGCTCAGCCTTACTGGGGGAAAAAAAACAAAAAAACCAAAACAAACAAACAAAAAAAAAAAACCTTGAGCACTGAGCAAATACATAAGGCTGTGTAAAATAAGAAAATAGAATTGTTGAGACAATACCATGTAGCAGCTTACATACTCAGGAGAAAAATACTGATGCAAAAAGTATAAAACTTTAATTAAAAAAAAAAAGAAAAAAGTAGAGGGTGAAAAGTCAGCAATTCAACCAATGCATCCCAAACTTAGTGACAACTGCCCAATCAACAAAGACCTGTGCATTGCCTCACTGGTAGTTCTAATAGTATTCAGACTTATCCTAATACAATATTAGTCCTACCTATCTGCAGTGAGTATTAGTCAATAAGTAATTGGTGTGCATGCCGTATGCTATGTACGTATGCTGTGTATATATGCTTTGACAAATATCTGTGCTTATTCTAAAGATAAGATGCCTGCAAAAAAGAAGACCCAGTAAGAGGAGATTGTAACCTATAATTTTGTAATTATTTTGTAACTAATTTATTTTTTAAAGATTGATGCAGGATTCTCTTAGATTTTAAAATAATATAATAAATGAGTAAGATACTTGTTATGTCTCCAATAAATTGGCCCTGGTCACTGGAATTCTTACACACCTTTTATGTTTATGGAATAAAAGTATCCTAATTCATCTAGAAAGAATATTTTCTTAAAGAAATTTATATGTGACAGAGGGAACTTACTAGATATACAACTATGAAAACAAAACAAAGTCATAAAAGTTATAACCACCTATTTCAGATTGTGTTTTTTCAAGGTTGCTTGGCACTAAGTTAAGTTCCAGTGCTTAACTGTAAAAGGAAAACAAAGCAATAAAAGTTATAACCACCTATTTCAGATTGTGTTTTTTCAAGGTTGCTTGAAATTGCACTAAGTTCCAGTGCTTCTGGTTTGGAAAAAAAAACAGCTCAAGAAATATATTTCTAGTATCAAAAACATAAGCCTGAATGATTATTTAATTCTCTTCTTCCATCAAGACTCTAATAACATTTTACTATTGATTATTTATTTACTGTTATTTCCAAATTCAAGTTTACTTATTTGATATTAATAGCGTTCTATAATGTTGAGCTTATTGTAATGAAATATATTGTAATACAAGAGGTGTTTACTATTTACCAGAGTTTAACCATTTACATAATTTGAAATATGAAACAAAAACTTTGGTATCGCACTGGGATCTATTTCTGCTTCTGTCAGAATTGCCGCTAATATAACATTGACTTAAAGGCAGTGAAGCTTTAGCTTCTAAACCAAGAGTCTGCCAAAGCAGGATATTTCATTTACATGCACGGCACTAGAAAAGAGGAAATTAATTTGGCTCAGAGAAAGAGTCAAAACAGTGGGGGTCTCATAATAATTATTATTCCCTATACAATCAATACACCTACAATGACAAATAATAATCGATATAAGAGGATCTTACTATTTCTCTGCCTCCAGAGCGTAATCCAGACAGTTGTAATTAAGCATAGATCTCCTCCCCGAAGGGTTTTGAAAACAGGTAGGAAGTGTTGGGAACCTCCACGCGTTTGGGGTTCAGTCTGCCCTGTCTCGGGGAAATGTATGCCTCTGCTGCTAAATATAAAAGGACTAGGGAGAGCAATCTTTGTATTCTTGATTATTTCCATCACTTAACTGCTAGTTTATTCCCTGACTCTATTTTAACTAGCTTTGTCCAAAAAAAATCTGCTATAGAGGGAGCTGCCACTAAGCAGTACAGACTCCAGCCTGATGTGCCATCAGACCTTTGAGCTGGGGACTTGTCTCTAACTGCTGTTTATTTATAAGTATAGACATTGTGACTTTCTATATAAAGTGCATTCCAAAACACTCACACAGACCACAGCATATACATCAAAACACTTTGTAAGAGAGTAAGAGCAGTTCCTGAACACCCCCATCTCATGGTCAGGGAGCAACAAGTGTGAGCTGCTCTGTAAGGGTAGGTGAGCTGAGGGTGGCCCAAGGTAGGAAGGACAGTGCCCTCATCAAGCAATACAGTCCCATAGACCCTAAGCAAGAGTCGCCGAGCAAGTCTGGTGACAGTGACCTCAATCAGCCAAAAGGTCAGAGGGCCAGAGGGCCAGAAAAGTCCATAGCAATGAGGCAGGTCTGAGGTTCAAGCCAGGAATTCAGGTCAGTGGGTCAAGAGCAGGACCAGGACCAACACAATACATAAACAGGCACAGGCATATCTGCTACCTAGCAAAGGCAAGGACAGTGCCTGAACTTGAATGCAGCTAAGAGGAGTAAGATTCTTACTTCTCAAAACTTTTTCCCACAAAGCTTTCTTCACCGCAGTTTGATCCAAGGCCACACAGCAGCATCAGATCAGAGCCGGCTTGAGCACAAGCAGCTGAGCCCCCACCATAGGCTCCAGGGCTCTGACATAAGGTACTGAAGTCCAGGACTAGATATTCAGCTGAAACCCATGATAACCTAGAGTTCTCAGCTTTGGCTACTCTTGCTTACTTATTTGCCCAACAGCACTTGTGGCCACATGGCCTTGTTGCAAATAATGTAATGTGGCTTTGATACGGAAGTAAAATATGGGAACTATTCATGAATCCATACTTCATGGGTCAACAAGGCTCCACATTTTTCATAGAAGAGTCTGCAACTAAAATCAGAGCTATTCATCCTCAGCTTTCTTTTACAGTTAACAAATACAAAAAAGGCACTCTTAGGAAGCAGTCTATCTAACCAATGTTAAAATAAGGTGAAACACATCTCAATGCCTTGTAAGTGCCTCATTGTCTCCCATCAGAATGAAGGGAGACTGAAATAATTGGTTTAAGTGTAGACATCTGTTCCACTGATCGTGGAGGGTTAACCCTGGCTAATGGCCAGATGCCTACCCACCCACTCTCTCACTTGTCAACAGGGCAGGGGAAGAAAATAAGATGAAAAAGCTTGTGGGTTGAGATAAAAACAGGGAGATCACTTACCAGTTGCCGTCATGGGCAAAACAAACTTGATTGGAGGAAAATTAATTTAATTTATTGCAAGTTAAAATAGATTTGGGTAGTGAGAAACAAAGACAAAAGAATAAAACAACACCTTAGCCCCACCTTTTCCCAGGCTCAACTTCACTCCTTCATTCCCAATGCTTTTTAGCTGCCCACATCCCCAGCAGCGCATTCCTCACTGCCCTGCATTGTTTACTCTTTCTTAAATACATTTTCCCCGAGGTGCCACCATCTTGTCTGCTGGGCTCAGCTGTGTCCTGCAGTGGGTCCATTGTCTGCTGGAACCGGCTGTGTCTGGAATGGGGCAACACTGGCCTCTCCTCACAGAGGCCACCCCTTCAGCCCCCCTCTGCCAAAACTTGGGCATCTTCACCCAATACACTGCTATTTGTGTGTAGTCAATGAGTCCTATCTTAGCTCCTGTTACGACCCAGACTGGGTGACTCAGGGGATCGTAGCGGTTTTGTGAATCCCTTGGGCTAAATTAAGGTGAAATGACACCAGGCAAACAATTAAACGCTTTATTTATGGCACAAGCAACTTAAACTTAGAAAGCGTAGTAATAGATGGCGTGGATTCTACTGAGGCATTTATGAGAAGAAAAGCAAGAAGAAAAGAAAGAAAGAGAGAGAGAGAGAGAGAGAGATTCCCTTGGATCCCGTGATGACGATTACGGACGTGTCGATCCTCTGGCATTAGGCGCACACGTGGCCTCTTGGAGTGGTGCCTTTTATAGTCTAGTCCCCACCTCTTGACCACGCCAGCCACGCCCCTCGGGGAGTTACGTAACTCCTGATCTCCGCCCCCCCCTGCCATACAGACCCCAACCTGGTTTGCCACGATGTTTGAGACATTGACATACATTAACTCTTCCAGTCTCTCACAGCTCCCCAGCACATCAGTCTGTGCAGTGGCTTGGCTTCTACAAGAACAGCAAGGTGGAGAATGCTGTGATGCATGATAGTTTGGGAACCTCTATACAGCAGATCTTTACATAGAGTTTAACAGCTTCTCTCTCAAAGTTCAGATGAGTATTATGATTATAAATCTGACAAATTAGCTAGGCTTATCCACCAAAATCTTTAATACAATGGACTTCCAAATAGAGGAAAGATATCTATTGCCTTAAAATAAGAATTTCTAAACGTTCCTGGGAAACTTTCAAACTAAACAGAAAGTTATCTAATTAATTTTAATGTCTTCAAGGTAACACAGCCTAGGGAGGCAGACACAAAATTTCTATCTGGTACACAAATGGATAGATGGGATTTAGGTAAATTTATCTATATATGATTTATCTATATATGAATAATATATTCACAGAAATCTCAATAGAGATCATATTCAAACTTGTAACAAAATTCAATATTCATGCAGTAATTAGATAATTAATAGTTTATACTTTTTTTTTTTTTTATAGACCTAAAATGGACAGTTACATTGTGAAAAGCAGAGCATTGCTAAATCATACGTGTAATAAGATTTCTTCTATTAAGTGCTTCACATTTGTGGAATATTGCAATACATTCCGCACCTCCATATGTTGTTGTGGCATCATGCCAGTTACAAATAAGCTTTCTATACAGTGCAGAGTTTTCATAGCCACACTTTTAAAATAACCTCAGAGGGGAAAGATAAAACATTGAAATCTGACAGAGAATCTGTCAAATGTCAGCTAGGATTACAGTTACACAGAACTTCCAAGAGATATCTAGAAGTCTTTTATCTGTTGATGGCATGGCTGACTATAATTTGAAAATCAAAAAGATGATCCAAATCTGCCTGTCTATGAATAATATTTTTATGGGTTTCCATAATAAAATTAAATTTAAAAAATAGTAATGCTATCTGCAAAAAAAAAAAATACTTTTTGACATTTGAATGGCAATGGGATGCACAGATAAATACATGTTTAATTATGTGAATTACAGAACAACTAATATATCCTGGATTTCTATACTAACTTTTATCCCACAGGATTCCGGGGCTTTGGGCTTTAATTATTCAGAACATTAGAACTATTCAACCAGTAGAATGGTTTGCTTTTGAAGATCTTGTGGAAAAAGAAAAATAATGTGGTTCTGAAAACAGTGCGCAAGGAAGGGATTGTAACTTACTGTATGCTTCCTGAAGACAGCATACAAAGTATGTGTGGTAACATACAGTGAGCATACTTCTCCAGGAAACATATTACAATGAAAATTTTCAGGATCTTAAAAATTGGAACAAAATTTAACAAACAGGTGCAATGAACAGAACTGAAGTTAAGCTTTCAATGTCTTGTTAATAATTAGCCTAGAGCTTGACCTTAAAATCTTAACAGTATGTCTCATTCAATTCTCCATTTGTTCATGGAAAGCTGTGCACAATATTACAATCTGTAGGATCTGAAGAATGTTATTTGCACTATAAACACATGCTTACAGTTTTCATTACATTTTATTAGCTCCAAGTTCTCATTTTATCCCTTTCTGGAAAAACAAAAAAATGGTGAACTGATTTAACAACAGGCCTGGTACAGAAGACTTCTTTGTCTGTAGCAGAAAAAATTATGAAAGAGGTTAATCCTCTAAAATTTTAAGATATGTTTCCTTAGTATAGCTGTTCATGGTTTAAACCAACCAGAACCCATGTTAATATAGCTATCCAAATCTCACTTCATAATCTTCACTTGCAGCGTGAATTGGCTCACCTTCAATGCCACTAGCTCATGCTCAAGGCTGCGGTTACCATGTTCACTCAGCAGCTCCTAGTCTACTGGAAGTGCGAGCAGATTAAACTTTATCTGCTCAAAGCATAGACAAAATAGATTCATGTCTGCTGAAAAATCCCATGTTCTTTTTATATACTGAGACTATTTCATCAAAAGTATTAAAAATGTCTAATCAATCTGCTATAACATTTCAACATTTGTCCAGAGAATTGGACTGTTCTGAATTTTTGAAAGAGCAATGTTCTTTGGGCTTTCTGGAGATAATTTGTATACAGGATAAAATACTTTCAATGCAACAGTACTTTCTGCAGTAAGACAGGATACACTCAACATGTTGCCTAAACATGTCCTGGTTTACTGTGGTGTGTTAACTTTGGCTGGCTCCCTTGACCTCAAGGACAGGGAGAGATCACTCACCATAGAATCATAGAATCATTAAGGTTCGAAAAGACCTCTAAGATCATTGAGTCCAACCGTCAACCCAACACCACCATGCCCACTAAACCATGTCTCTAAGCACCTCATCTACATGTCTTTTAAATACTTCCAGGGATGGTGACCCAACCACTTCCCTGGGCAGCCTGTTCCAATGTTTAACCACTCTTTCAGTAAAGAAATTGCTGTCATGGGCAAAACAGACTAGGCTTGGGGAATTTTAATTTATTTCCAATCAAATCAGAGTAGGATAATGAGAAATAAAACCAAATCTTAAAAAACCTTTCTTCCCACCCCTCCCTTCTTCCTGGGCTCAACTTCACTCCCAATTTCTCGATTTCCTCCCCCCGAGTGGTGCAGGGGTAAGGGTACTGGGGGTTATGGTCAGCTCATCAAACATCATTTCTGCTGCTCCTCCCTCCTCACGCTCCTCCCATGCTCCAGCGTGGGGTCCCTCCCACAGGAGACAGTCCTCCACTAACTTCTCCAATGTGGGTCCTTCTCATGGGCTGCAGTTCTTCATTAACTTCTCCAGTGTGGGTCCTTTCCATGGGGTGCAGTCCTTCAGGAACAGACTGCTCCAGTGTGGGTCCCCTGCGGGGCCACAGATCCTGCCAGAAGACCTGCTCCTGCGTGGGCTTCTCTCCACGGGGCCACAGTTCCTGCCAGGAGCCTGCTCCAGAACGGGTTCTCCATGGGGTCACAGCTTTCTTCAGGGCACATCCACCTGCTCTGGCATGGGGTCCTCCACGTGCTGCAGGGTGGATATCTGCTCCACCATGGACCTCCATGGGCTTCAGGCGGACAACCTGCTTCACCATGGTCTTCACCACAGGCTGCAGGGGAATCTCTGCTCTGGCATCTGGAGGACCTCCTCCCCCTCATTCTTCACTGACCTTGGTGTCTGCAAGAGTTGTTTCTCTCACATATTCTCACTCTTCTCTCCAGCTGCTGTTGTGCACAATTTTTTTTCCCTTCTTAACTATGTTATCACAGAGGCACTACCACTGTCGCTGATGGGCTCAGCTTTTGCCAACGGCAGGTCCATCTTGGAGCTGGCTGGCACTGGCCTTAATGGACATAGGAGAAGCTTCTGGCATCTCCTCACAGAAGCCACCCCTCTAGCCCCCTCACTACCAAAACCTTGCCACGTAAACCCAATACATTTGCTCAGAGATTCTTAAGGTTCCACAAAGGATCTTAAACGTAACTTCTGGCTACCTCTCTTCTGAGATTTTCCTTCTAATTCCAACACTGGACAAGTTTAATTATAAAACAAATATCAGATGCATTCAAGAAGATGTAGTTCAGGCATTTTTGTGTGTATCAGGAGAAATTGTAAGCTGACTGTTACCCCGTTAACATTTTACAATAAAATTAAGGCTTATGTAATCAGATACCCTAATTTTGGAGTGAAAATGAAATTCTTTGAAGCTTCTTTCCATTCAGTACCATTGAGAAAACTCTCAGATATAAATGTAAACCAGAGATAATGTCCAACTCTGAAAGACAGTACTATGAAGATGGAGTACTGTTTTGCTGACATCTTGACAGGAAGGTCCTAAAATGTATTTGTTAAAAAAAAAACAAACCAACAAAAGGACAGTGTTGTAAACAAAACTTGTGTGCCTATAGTCCAGGACAACTTTGTAAATCCTGTAACAGAATCAGAAAAAGAACGCAGAAAACTACACACCAAATTAAGCATCTGATTTCAACATTCAGGTACCACTAACTTCTAAAAGCTGGACTCCAGTTTGGTGGCAAACTGTTCACCTGTGTTTCTACAGATGAAGCGATACAGTTGTCTAAATTTATCCACAAAACTATTGAAGCCCGTCAAAACTACAGAACTAATGCTTGATGCTTAAATCCCTCATGCATTCATAAACGAGGAAATTTCTCATTGACATTTGGAGCTTTATCTGATAGACGTGTCTAGAGACTACTACAACATAAAACACAGAGTAAATTGAATGGTCTCGTTCTTTCTGAATATGCTAATTTTCTTCCTGATTTCAAGTGGTAATTTGCACTGTGAAAGCTGTAACAAGTATTTTATGGGAAAGGAAGAAGACAAGAAGTTGCCACTCTTTTTTTGATTGATTTTTTTTTTGTTTAATTGCTACGTATTAACAATTAACAAATATTATTAAGTCTTTCTTGTACTCGAGAGTGCAGACCTGGACACAGCACTCCTGATTTTATCTCAAACACTCAATGTAATATCTCTCAACCTGTAAGGATATTCTAAGATGTTTCAATAAACAGTGGATACACATACATGGACAATTGAATGGAGCTCTTCATCTCCTTTTGTAGGCTTTTTGTTTGAACAAATCTGCTCTGAATGTACTTGTTTCCTCCGCTGACTACAATGAAGGACTAAAACGACTAGCTCAGATGAAGACACTTATTAGGAGAAAATCAAGAAGGTGAGTTATTCTGCATGGGCATCTTTGTAATTTTGGATGTAGATTTCCACCTTGGATTTTCAGAGGAATTACAAGTGAACAAACTTGTAGAAGATTAAATCAGATAAAAATAATTGATGGAATATATGTAGGGAATATTTAGTGAATTAAACTGAAAATTACGAAGATCATATATGTCTATATGTATCTCTGCTATAACTGGCACAATTTGGGTAATAGACTTTGTAATTCTAATTTACCCAAAAGGCCATATCTTCCATCAAATCTAGAGCTAAACTTATCTATCATTATATGAAAATACATTACTATGATATAGTAAAACTCATATTGGAGGACACAGAGATTGATCAAGTCTGTTAAATATCCAGTCAGATTGGTATGGGTTGAGATCAATAGGCAAAGTCCATTGTATCCCTTGATTTACGCACCAGGGAGTAGACTAAATAATTGTGAAATCTCTGATCTAAGTCCATGTATCTGTAATGCTGCCTTAAAAATCTAAGTACAACATGACTGCACTGTTTAACTCATGAGGGAGTTCAGGCTGACTACATGAGGCTTTGTAGATAATGCCCATAAATTAGGCAGAAGCTTTTAAGAAGGACTCTATAACTGACATTTATCATGTGATATCACCACATGAGAAGGGATAGATGATGCTAGTTAGGCTCATTCACACTGTAACTATACCTAACTATTAAAATCATGGTGAGAAGTAAAGTGGGCCCAAGTTTTTCTGCTGTCTTACCCCAAAACTCAACTAACACATAGGCCTGAGACAGGGGTTTTGTCAAGATAGTTTGGATGCTACCTGAGCTTAAAGATGTTACTGATCCCCTTCTTAAAATATAACATGGACATATGTTTTTGGTGTAAATACTGGAGAAGGTTTGTATTTAGAGTTTTACATGTTCAGCAAATGTGACTCCTCAGTTGTCTGAGCTCCTTTTGACCTGCACAGCTGAGGTAAGATCATCTTATTCCAAAGCCATTGGCTGCAAACTGTACCGGAGACTGCCCCATTCAGATCCTTTGCACTAGTCAGCAAATACAAACTGAATAAAGAAAAGCTGCAAATATCTTCTTAGATAAAAGAGCTCCCAACAGACATAGAACAGGCAAAGCACAATCCTGTGTTACCATCCTCACAAGAGGAAACCACAGGTTGGTGGAAGGAAGTTAATTCTTTTTTACCCTGTCCTGTCAGCCCCACCTTGCTGATGTGCATTATGTATGTGACACTGCATTAAGGGAAAAATTTATAGGAACTACTACATATACTTTTTCTTTTACACACTCTTACGATACCATTGGTATTTCTTTTTTGCTTCAGGATTTTTTTTTTTTTTATGTAGTCTCAAAATGATTTTATTCAGATTTAATTGTATTTCAGTTTTACTTCTGTTCTATTTTAACTCAAATATTTAAATAAATAAAACCTATCTCTAGTGAACAGTTACAGTTTAAAACAAAACAAAACAAAACAGTTTAACATAGTGAACTAATTTTATTAATTTCCACTAAGCTTACCAACATTTTAGCACTAGAGGAGCGGGGTCTAATGGTTATTTAAATTGAAAGGTTAAACTGAGAAACACTTGCATTAAGAAATTGTGTATGTTCAGATTTGCTGAGACACAAACATCTTTATTTATTTTTTAATTTCATTTGTGTTACTTAAAGTTGGTTTTGGTCACAGCTGCAAATACCCAAAGATAAGCCCAGTCTGACTTTGTACTAGAATGACCCTGAATGGTTACAAGGTAAACTATAAACATATTTCTTGATTTTTAATACTTGACTTCTTTGCCAGCTAAATAATAGACTTACATACATACATACATGAATACATCTGCATAGATATATTCATACTGTATATCCCCTTGAAATATGATGGGCTTCCCTGTGTAACTGAAAGCTCCTAGGTTCAAGCGAAATGCTCCTAATGGGAAAAGGAACATAAACATTTGTCTGAAAGTCAGTGAGAGAGGAAGATCTGATTCCCCTACATCACCACTTAAAATCCAGTATGCATTATTTAAACTGTTGTCCATCAGCCCTCCTTATGCAGGTAATTCTGCTGAAATCAGTGTACTTAATCTAATAAGGAATGACTATCCATGACAGAAATGAGAATTGCAGAATGAACTCTAACTAAGCAATAAAAATGTTTGGGATTTTTTTACACCTCATAGAATCATATAGTCCATGATAGATTAATTATACAATACCAAAGTGAAATAACTATAGCAGGATAGTATTATGAGAACCTCTGCTACCTAAAAGTCACTGGGTTCTTCTGACTATGCCAGATGGGACAAAAAAATATTTTCTTTGTATGTCGGCTAGTTATTTCTTTATGCAATATCCTCTTCTGAGGATATTACCTCTTACTGTAGCAAAGAAGAACAGCAGAAATAAAAAGTAATTATTAATGCTAAAGGAGTAATTTCATGGTCCAACATTTAAACCTCTCTGTTCTCAAAAGGCAGCTGAGAAGAGAGTGCTCATGTTATTATACTTGTGGTAAAGTGGTTTTCAATGCATTGCATTCAGCTCAGAAAAATTCCTCGCTGAAAAACAATATAAAAAAAATTACATTTTTTGTAAATTTATTCAGACATTACTAGTACCACCTTCTTCTCTCCAGAGAACTCTGAAACAAAGAAATCTGTCAGACTGAGGTAAGCATCAACATTTATATGGAATGTAATCTCCTTTTAATAAATATAAAAGATACATCCAAAATAATATTTGTCTAGGATTTGCCCAGTATGACATGATCATGAAGTCCATTAAGAGACTCTCTAAGCCCTTTCAAAACACCATAGATATAAAAAGCCTGGATATAAAGTAATTTAAGTTGCACACTGAACAAATATCTCTAAGAATACTAAGCATGAATGATTATTATAGTAATTCCAGTGAATTGTAAAGAAGCAGTGCCAGCAATGACAGCAATGACAGCATGAGGGCATCACAAGATCATAGATATGTAGTCAGCTGTCATTAAAGCTGCTTGCAAGCTTATGTTCATATACTCATATAAAAATAGCATCCCTTTATTGCATAATAGCTATCAAAGAGACTGTTAGGAACACCATTTTTGTAAAAAAATGTTACTGATCCATTCTTTCACAAAGTAATTTACAGACAATCTGATCTATCAACATATAAGCAACAGAGAGCATACAATTTTATTCACTGGTACCTTATAACTGTTTGTTACATCTGTAGTGTAAATTTTCTCTTGAGTTGTTTCAGAAAATGCATTTCCATTCATAAAGTCTTTAAATCTTTAAGTAATGTAGTTACTTTTTCCTATAAAATGTCAAAGTATTATCCTTATTAGAGATCAGTATCTAAGGCAGGAACATCTTGACTGTAGCACAAATTATTAAATATAAAAATAATAATAAAGGGGTATGAATATAATTTATTTATTTTGATTTGAAATAAGTTATTTTCAGTTTCTGTCCAGAAGAAGAAATTAAAAATATTATCTGAGTAACATAAGAATAAACCCATCTGTCACAGTATCTCATTCCTAATAGTAGCCGGTAATGGATACTTGGAAAAGAAAACAGGACTTTGGAGACAGGAACAGCATATGAACATATTTCTCCAAATAATCCCCCTACTTCCAACTGTGGAATAAGTACTTTATAAGCTAGAAGCAACACGTTTGTCTCTGACCACTTGGATAGATTTTCCTTCCACTGCTTGCTGAATCCATGAGACTTGTTATCATCCAGGTGACAAGTTCCACAGCTTTAATAACATGTTGTATGAAGCTTTTATGAGCTGCACCAGTTTCCCACCGCAGCTAATTTATAAACTGAGAAAATTACAGGGCTGTGCCCTGACCTACCACTTCTATTACTGGTGTCACCAAAGCATATTCTATGACCAAATGACTAGATCAGGTTTCTCTTGTACTTAATTCATAGTAGGAGAATGAGATCCAACTGCAAAGACAGTGCTAGTATTATCTTTTTCTTTGTTTTTTTTTCTTTCTATTAATCGCTTGAAGAAAGCTACCAGCCTTACAATTTTTATGTAAACACTTTATGTTAAAAATCTAGTATTTTATGTTAAAACAAAACAACCCAAAAAAGGCTCAGGACTCCCTGTTTGCAGTTTCGAGATGCCCATGCTTTATTATTATTATTAATATTAATATTAATATCATAAGAGATACATTATTCTGTGCTGCTGTATATCCTTTTGTGCTTGGATAGGGAAGGCAGCCTTCCCATCCATCTCCCTCATTTACCTCCTATTCCTATTCCCATATTTCTGTCCTTCTTTCCATGTTTTTCCAAAGTCTTTCTTTCTGCAGTGGTTTCTTAGGTAATTTCCTGATATTTCCTTTGCTAGATATACTACTTAGATATAAATGTGTATTACATACATCTCTGAGAGGCACTTTCCTCCCATCAGTCTTGGACTACTGCCGTAGACCTCATGCTCTCTAATACTGCCTGCAAGCTTCAGAGAGTTTCTGTCTTTTTCTTACCATGATACTCAGCCTGCTACCTGTCATGTAGTTCTTGACACCTCCATATATTTCTATTCTTTGCATAGCTGACAAAATGGCAAAGGAATTATGTCATCCATTAGGACAGACTTGCTTCTACTCCATTAAAAGGGATATGAGATTAGTATCTGGACAGCCTCACTTTCACTTGTAAAAAGTAAGTGGACACTGCAGCCTTCTCATAGAAAGATTCTGCTGCTTTCAGTACTATGATTGTAATGGGTGATGACAACCATTTGGATAAATACAAAAATTATCTAATTGAAGATTAAAGGGAAAAAAAAAACCAGAAATTACTATGGTTTCTTTAAATCAGGCAAAGAATATAATAAATTTCAGAATAAAATCCCAGCTGAGGACTATGCTGCTATCATCTTCTGTCATTCTCTCCCTACTCCTCTCACGTATCATTAGTCTCCCGTTCCCCTTATTCACAACACATAGCTTCAAACAGATTTCTTTCACTTTTTTCCACCACTTTGACAAAACCAACCACTGCCTACACTTTCCTCCATAATTCCACATCTCTGTTCTATTCTGCGGCACATAACACTTAATAATGTTCTCCCACTCACCCCTTTGCTGTATGCATCAGAAATAAAGCAGGCAAAATATATCTTTCCACTAATAAGAGAATTCTCTAGAAATATTGGAAAAATTGCTAAATTTATTCCTGTTGTTCTCACTGGGAGTCAGGGTGAATTGCATCGACTCCTAAATTCTCAGGAATTTCCAGCTTGATGACTGTCTATATAAAAATGAGCTGGCCAGTCATTGCAGTTCCTTGTATCTCTGAGGACAAATGAAACAAGGTACTCTCTGCCCTGGTGCTCTCAAATTTTCCTCCTTCATGATTTCATGGTTTGGGGATGTTACATTCCTTTTATTCAGACTTAATAGTCAGACTTCCACTTTATAACTAACATCCTTTGCATGAAACATCACATGTATTTTAGGGGCCTGTTACTATATTAGAAAATTTTGTAAAAGAAGCCTAGTAATATTTAGTATATTTGTCTCTTTACAGCACTCCATAAAATAGGAAAATACAACCTCACAACCACAGAAGCAAGGCAACTAAATATCTCTGAAAGTTCAAGCTAAGTCCCAAGACCTTGCATGAAACCTTGGAGCAGGGAAATTAAATAATGTTATTTAAATCCCAGGAATGTTCTTTAACCCCTCCTAAGGTAAAGAATCAATCTTTACAAAAATTCTATTAGTGGAAGGAATTTCCCGACAACAAGAGAGAAATCCTCCCAAAAATCAAAACCAGCCCTTTTTATTCTAACAATCAGTTTAAGCAAATAACTGTAATATTACAGTTCTAGCATCACTCACTACAAGAGACACAGTAACTTAAAACTGAATTTACACAGAAAAAAAAAAAAAAATCAGCATGCCACTTAGCAGGAACCTTTGGTTCTATCACTGATGAGCATAACCTAGAAATGCAGATTTTACCATGTTCCAGGAGACTCCCTCCCCAGCCCCCACTAAGGTATTAAGATACAAAGATGCATTCAGTATTTTCTAAAAGACGCTTGCATGCCTGTAGATTCCAGATAGTAGATCCAAGATGGTTTTTATTGCTAGTATTTCACAGTTTATAGATACATAACTATTTAATTTCAGATTTTTTCAAACTTAAAACTGAATAAAGACATCAATCATTGATTCAAGACACATAAAGAGCACCTTCCTTAAAAGAAACAGATAAGTCCTGGGGAATGGCTAGTAAATAATGTAGGGACATAGTAAAGAGTTAACAGGAATGAAGTAGGGGATTTATCTTTTCTACATGAAGGCACTTTTTTATGCAGTGTCTTTTATTGTTTTACTGATTTTCCAATTTCAAATCTGCTTTGAAAACTTACGTTTTTTTTTTCATCTGTAGCTGTTGATTAGAGTGTACTTCTGGTACTACGGGTTCATATTTTAACTTGTAACTGTGAGTCAAAGCATAGGCTTGGCTCTTACTGTGGTACAGGTAAATGCACAGCTGTAAAAAACAGTACAATAAACAGACATGCAACTGGGAATGCAAAAATGGGCATTTGAAGATAAAATTAAAAAGAAGGTGAAGTAGAATGTTATTGAATTAATTGTTATATCATCTGTGGTGAGCTTTAAGCATTGTCCTTTAACAAACATAAACACATATTCATACATACTCATATACACATGCAGACACACTTACATAAAGATGATTTATTAAGACTTATATGGTTCATTCTGCTGCATTAATTTTTTTACAAAATGAAGAAAAGATAAAATATATGGACATGTTTATTTGAAAGTAAAACCCTTCTATATCACTTAGGATTAACATGTTATGGTGACAGGAACTGTGCAAACAGACAGTAAAAGACATTTTATGGAGAGCCCTCGTTGAAAGCTACTCCAGTCCAAGGACCGTCTCAAACTGATTGGACTAGGATTGAAAAATCATTGCCAACAACATACATAGAAGAGGTATGTCACCATCCACATAAATCTCCATTTGTACAGCAATGTCAATAGGACAAAATGTTATAAAAAGCCTTAATATTTTTATTAATTCTGTACAGGCTGAGGTGAAGAACATGTTAGAGAGTGCTCTTAGAAAAGGAGTTTTGAGTAGGCTTAAAGATACCAAAGAAAAAGCACAGTAGCATTAAATAAATAAATAAATAAGTAACCAATCCAGTATAGTACAGGTAAATAGGTTTCAAACCCGAGTAAGTGCAAGAACATATGCGGCATTTCCTGAAATATGGGAAAATTATGTAAACTATTAATATCTGAAATTACCTATGCTATACTACAACATGAAGTTTGTGAACACAGGAAGATAATACTGGTAGTTGACACAGTCTTACATTCAAACTCTGCAGACACTTGCTCTAAAAATATTTCAGAGGAAGGTGTGGGGAGTTCTGTAATGGACAACTACTGTGGGAGTAAAGATTTCTGTATTATTAGTTTTTCCATGCCCTCAGCAGTACGCCATTGTTTCATAAGGTGAACTGTGAGACTCTATTTTGACTCTTACTTAACATCAGGTAAGGATTCTATAACAATTTTGGAGTGCATCTATCAAATCTGAGGGTTGATTTTGATCATAACTTCACTGGTTATGTGCCTGTTATTCTGCAGAGACCAGCTGAGTCATTGTTGATTTATACATGTGTGAGTAAAGCCAGATTCGTTCCCTTCATTGTGAGATGAGGAAGGGATAGTTCTTCTCTAACTGCCACAGTGAGACAAAACTTCTTATAGGCAGATCAGTACCCACTCACCGTCTTATCAGAGCGAAGGAAATGGTATGAGTGAAGGAAAGGAAAACATAAGAAAAGTAGAATAACTTTTACAGCATTTGGTGGAATTACAATGAGAAAAATGTCAAAAACCACATATGTATGGCTTGAATAAGTGATAATAAAGAAAGAATATGTGCCACTGCTCTGCTGGGTGGTAACTGTCAACAAAAAATACAGTTTCAATTATTAGAGATCTCTAATAAACAGTGGTGTGAACCCAGAAACCTGGTAAAATTAATTTAACCTGTTGTAGTGCTTAGTTAATGTTTCCCATTTGCAAAAGGTGATTCAAACAGCAGTAGTTCCCTTAAATAAATACAATAGAAAGATAAATGGTGTAATACGGATTGACTATTTCTTTAACAAACTCCATCAATATTCAATTTCCTGACATCTTCCTCTTCTGAGTTACTGACAAAACAACTATTAGAGCAGCTGATAACTTCTCATGTCCTATTAGACCTCCCTAGTTCACCATTTGGATTTTCCAGGCTCCATTGTTCTGTCACCTGTCTTGGTGGATAGAAAAGCATCAACAAACTGTCCTCCACCTTTTTAACTACCTGGTTGTGCTAGCTGCTAAGTCATGCTAACTGCTAATACTCTACCCACACACTCTCTCTGTCTGTTGATCTTGCCTCAGTAGCTACTCCAGCCAGCCACTCCTAGCTCTGCTTGCTTTGGTAGCGCTCTACCTGGATGCTCAAGCTAGTTGCTCCTGTCTTTAGTGGTGTCTGTGCTTTTGCACATGTTCATGCCTCATAACATGTCTCAGAAACAAGGTCCTTACTGACCAAAGAAAACTTCTGAAGAAGACTCGTCAACTCATAGGATCATAGAGTGATAAAATGCTTTGGGTTGTAAGGGACCTTTAAAGATCTTCTAGTCCAACCCCCCTGCCATAGGCAGGGACATCTTTCACTAGCTCAAGTTGCTCAAAGCCTCATCCAACCTAACTTTGAACACTTCCAGGGATGGGGCATCCACAGCTTCTCTGGACAACCTGTTCCAGTGCTCATCACCCTAAGAGGAAAAAATTCTTCATTATATCCAATCTAAATCTATCCACTTTCAGTTTAAAATCATTGCCCCTTGTCCTATCACTACAGGCACTGTGAAAAACTCTTTCTCCATCTTTCTTATAAGCCCCCTTCAAGTATTGAAAGGTCACAATCAGGTGTCCCTGGAGCCTTCTCTTCTCGAGGCTGAACAATTTCAATTCTCTCAGCTTTTCTTCATAGGAGAGATGTTCCATCCCTCTGATCATTTTCATGACTCTCCTCTGGACCCACTCTAATAGGTCCATGTCTTTCTTGTACTGGGGGGCCCAGAGCTGGATGCAGTACTCCAGGTAGGATCTCACGAGAGCAGAGTAGGCGGGACCTTGCACTTGGCCTTGTTGAACTTCATGAGGTTTGCATGGGCCCACTCCTCAAGCCTGTCGAGGTCCCTCTGGATGGCATCCCTTCCCTCAAGCATATCAACTACACCACTCAGCTTGGTGTCATCTGTGAACTTGCTGAGGGTGCACTCGATCTCACTATGCCATTGATAAGGATACTGAACAGTACCGGTTCCAATATGGACCCCTGAAGGACACTACTTGTTACTGATCTCCCTTTGGACATTGACTGCAACTCTTTTGATGCAGCCATCCAGCCAATTCCTTATCCATCGAATAGTCCATCCATCAAACCCATATCTCTCCAATTTAGAGACAAGGATTTTGTGTGGGACCATGTCAAAGGCCTTATAGAGGTCAAGATAGAGGACATCAGTTCTTTGTCCATGGATGCAGTCATTCCATCATAGAAGGCCACTAGGTTAGTCAGGCATGATTTGCCCTTGGTAAAGCCATGTTGGCTGTATCTAATCACCTCCCTGTCTTCCATATGTTTTGGCATGTCTTCCAGGAGGGTCTGTTCTATGATCTTACTGGGCACTAAGGTGAGATTAACAGGTTGGTAGTTGCCAGGGTCCTCCTTATTACCCTTTTTAAAAATAGGCATGATGTTTCCCTTTTTCCAGTCACTGAGGACTTTGCCTGACTACCACAGCTTTTGAAATATGATGGAGAGTGGCTTAGTGACTACATCAGCCAATTCCCTCAGGACCCTAGGGTGCATGTCATTGGATACCATGAACTTATGTATGTTCAAGTTCCTCAGGTGGTCTCAAACTTGATCTTCTACAATGGGAAGGAATTCATTGCCCCAGTCCCTGCCTTGAGTTTCAGGGGCTTGAGAGGTGTGGGAAGAGAGGCTACCATTGAAAACTCTGGCAAAAAAAATTGTTGAGGACCTCAGCCTTATCCATGTCAGTTGTCACCAGCTCTCCTGTCTAATTTACCAGGCAGGGTACGTTTTCTTTAATCTTCCTTTTCTGACCAAAGTACCTGTAGACACCCTTATTATTCCTCACATCCCTTGCCAAATTTAGCTCCATCTGTGCCTTAGCTTTCCTGATCTCGTCCCTACATATCCAGGTGGCGTCCCTATGTTCTTCTCGGGATACATGGCCCTGGTTCCACTCCCTGTGCATTTCTTTCTTACAATTGAGTTTGACCAGGAGGTCCTTACTAAGCCATGCTGGTCTCCTGTCTTCCTTGCCCAGTTGCTTACACATGGGAATCAAGAGCTCTTGATCTCTTAGAAAAATGTCCTTAAAGAGCTGCTAGTTCTGCTCAGCTCCTTTGCTCCTGAGGGCATTTTCCCAGGGGGTGCCATACAGTTATTCCTTAAACAATTGAAAGTTTGCTTTCCTAAAATTCAGCATCTTGATTCTATTCTTCACCTGGCCCATATCCCTCAAGATTGTTAATTTCACTAGGGCAAGATCACTGCAGCCCAGGCTGCCACTAGTCTTGACATCCTTAATTAGCTCTTCCATGTTGGTGGGCAACAGGTCCAGTAATGCTTCTACTCTGGTTGGGCTGTCTACAACCTGGATAAGAAATTATCCTTGACACTCTCCAAGAGTCTCCTGGAGTGTTTACAGCTTGCTGTGCCACTTTTCCAGCAAATGTCAAGGTGATTGAAGTCCCCCAGCAGGATCAGAGCCTGCAAGTGTGATAATTCCTGTAACTGAAGTAAGAATGCTTCATCTACAGGCTCCCCTTGGTTGGACAGCCTGTAGTAAACACCAACCACAAGGTTTCCTTTGTTGGCTTCGCCCCTAAATTTTACCCGTAAGCTCTCAACCTGCTCATCGCTGTTTTTCAAAGACAGTTCTGTGCAGTCAATCCATTTTTTTACATAGAGGGAACACCCCCTGCCCCTCCTTCCTTGTCTATCCCTTATGAACAGTTCATAGCCATCGATCACAGTGCTTCAGTCATGCGATTCATCCCATCATGTTTCAGCAGTAGTGATTAGATCATAGCTTTCTAGCTGCACAGTGGCTTCCCGTTCCTCCTGTTTGTTACCCATATTAGGTAACATGCATTGGTACAGAGGCACTTCAGTTGGGCTATCGACCTTGACACCTTTTTAGAGGAACACGCCCTAATTCCTTTGAGGCATTTCACAGGTGTTTCCCTTTTGGTTCCTAATACACCAACAGCCCCTGGCTTTTATCTATTGCTCAAAGCTCCATCATCATCTTCCAATAAATTTAGTTTAAGCTCTCTGTGTAAGTCTGGACAACTTCTTGGCAAAGACCCTGTTGCCTGACTTGATCTGGTGAATCCCATCAGCTCTCAACAGACATGGCTTCTCAAAAGTAGATCTATGGTCATAGAAGACAAAACCTTAAGTATGGCACCAGCCATGTGGTCAGGCATTGATCTGTTTAATTCATCTCCTTCTTCTTGAACCCCTTCATCTGACTGGGAGGATAGGGGAGAACACCACCTGTGCTCCAGATACTTTTAACATTCCTCCAAGGGACATATAGTCTCTTTTGATGGTTCTAAGTTGCCTCGGTGCAATACCATTTCACCCTGCGTGGAATAGTAGGAGCAGATGATAATCTGTAGGGTTCACCAGGCTCTCAGTGATGTCACCAATGCAAGCTCCTGGTAGGTTATAGACTTGCCAGTCTATGACTTCCCAGTCTATAACTTTAGTCTATGGCTAACTCCTTCCCAGTCTATGACTTTTGCTCTTCTAGACTCCAAACTACTGCTTTAAACATAATTAGTTTGTACAGACATTTATACATTATTGCAGCATGTTTTTAAGGAAGAAAACTTCCACACATAACAAACTGTAAAATATTATAAAGCATGGTTCAGATGTACCCCATAATGCCTTTGAATCAGATCCTTCTCCCTCTGACAATGTCAGCAAAGCCCATTTCTATTCTAGACTCTCTTCTCTCTGGAACAATATCTTTTAGTGATCATCTCTTTTGGTGTCAATCACAAGGTCTGCAGAGAAATTTCCTTAATTTAGAAAATTCTATTACATTCAAAGAAGAATCTGGGTACTTGAATACTAAGCAGGAATAAGAGCTGTTTAGACTAAAAACAGTTGGGATGAAATCAAGCAGGAGAAAATAAATATCAGGGTAAAAGATTCTGTCAGCTCTAGTAGGTTGCGGAAAATTACTAAATAATTTACAGAAAATTTTCACTGTGTTTTAATCCAGTCTTCTATTGAAAATTGCAAAATATTTAGATCCTAATCCTCAAAGGTATTCAATGGGTATAAAGCCCATTGAAATTCAAAAAGTGCAACACTGAAAATTCTGGATGATAGATCAGATGCCCTTGCAGGATTTTTCAACTTTTATCTCCTGGAGGTCAGATTCTGCTTCTTTTATTTTATTGGACATGTTGAACAGCAATATGTAGCACAATTGTGGTGATCACAAAAGTTTGTAAAAAGAGATCTTACTTTAATAACTTTCACTATGAATTATAAAGTGTATAATCACTACAATGCTGTGAGATGCTTTTTCCTAGAATTTACTAAACACACCAGGTGATAGAAAGGAGGAGGAAAAAGGATATGTAAGATGGATTCAAAATTTATTAAATTTATTTAAAATTTATTAATATTAAAAAGGAAGTTTTTGGCTTCTGAAAAGTTTGAAGTAAGCTTTTCAGTGGAATCTTCTGAAGAACTGTAATACTTAATAGACATTGTTCCCAAAATAGAATTACAGTAAATGCTATTTCATTTTTAATATATGTATCACAATTCACATCTAAGTACCGGTTCTTAGTTTAGTAAATTGGTAAATTGAAATGGAAAATGTCATAAATAGAAACATTTTGAATTCTGAAAGTACTGAAATGTCATTTGATATGAGGAAGTTAAATAATAAAAAATAGAAACTGTGCTTTAAGATAAGTACCTTTCTTAAAAAGAGAAATGTGTAAAATCCCAAATTTATTTTTATACAAATATGTTTTATTAATTGTTCTTTGCTTTCTAAATTGTTCCAAGTTTTAAAATTTCATTTTACTATTACATTGCTAAAATAAGTACTGAAATGTCATTTGATATGAGGAAGTTAAATAATAAAAAATAGAAACTGTGCTTTAAGATAAGTACCTTTCTTAAAAAGAGAAATGTGTAAAATCCCAAATTTATTTTTATACAAATATGTTTTATTAATTGTTCTTTGCTTTCTAAATTGTTCCAAGTTTTAAAATTTCATTTTACTATTACATTGCTAAAATACAGCTGTCAAAAATATTTTTAGTGTTAGTAGAGCGAAATGTTGTCTAAAAGTCTTGAAATATGCAAGTATCTCTTCAATTCTTTATTGTTGCACTGGTAGAACTCACTTCGGGTATCCAATGGTCTGAACACAAATAAAATGACAATAACATCAGTTCCAAGTTACTAGGTAGTTCTTTCTTAGTAACTGACATAAAAGAAATACTCTCTGCACGTCTATTTTCAGATACACTGCTCATAATAGAAAGTGATTTCAACATTTGGAGAAAATGACTGACAGATGGCATTGTTTCTTTCTTTTATAAACACAGTTGGAATGCAGTTGAAGTCTAAAGACCTTTTTTCAGTAATAGAATAAGGAGTGTGAAAGGGAGCCTGCACTGCTTCTAACAACTCTGAAGACAGTTAACTCATGCTCCACAAGTTTTGTTCATCACTTAAAAATGCGACTTTCCAGAGGAAATAAAAAGGTTACTAACACAAATGAACTACACTATAAAGAAGAAAGTAACGTATTGTGAATTATAAGAAAAGTCAGTTTGGGTTGCCAGCAAGGCATCCTTTCACTAAGTTTAGAACACTAAATTAGGACAAGATTTTTTTAGGAAGGGGTGACAATAATGTCTATTGATTTTTTCAGTTAGATATAAGAAATAAGTTTTCACACTGAGCAAAGCCAGTGAAGCCATGGACTGTCTACCAGTGCTTGAGCAGTAAACATTGAGTCTTCTGTACTACCTTTGATATGCATGTAGAAGAGAGTGTCCTTGGAGTTTAATGTTAATTTACAGATTACTCTAAGACAGCTCTTCAGCAGACTGTTCTGATGGTGCTGTTGAACTTTAAAATCTTTAGTATGTGGCCATTAAGTATTCTGTAAATGCTTTCTACACCTCATGTGCTCTTATAAGCTGCCAGGATTTAACAATTGACCTGTGATGGATGAAGTGAGAAGAGCAAAAGCAGTCTGTAGAGTACTAGTGTCCAAACTCTTGCTGTGAGTCTGACTGACTTCAACGAGCAATACTGAAGTTTTATGTCTGACCAAAGAAAAAGAGAAAGGGTATTGCTTTGTTTCTATCACAGATTCAGCAAAGTCCTTCACATTTAAAGTGTGAAACCTGGCTTGTAAAGTCAAGTTACTCCGATCAGCTACTCCAAAGTGTTTTTTTTCTTACCCTTCTGCTTTCTGTCCCTCTCCTCCCCCTCAGTGTAAGCAATTTCAGGGAATTTTACTGATAGAAATTAGGTTTGTGATGTGTGCTTCTTGAAGTAATATCAAGGGTCTAGAATCATCTCCACTTTTATTTTTGCTTGTCACAGATAATAAAATAATCCTGCTTTTTCAGGTACTGCAGGAACTTCAGTCTGGTTTTAGCTGTTCACTTGAATTGGTCTATTCTCACTGGACAAGATCAGAATAAACTAGTTTTCAACTGAAATCCTTCACATTTGCCACTTATGTTGAGTACGCATATGCTTGTTTGTATTTTTAAAAGCTGTTGTACAGTCTTACTAACTACTTGTTTTATTCCTTCAGTGTGGAAAAGAACTTATAGATCATAAATGTTAACATTTATGATTCAGTAAGAATCCTGAATCATGACTTCTCTTAAATATGAGTTTGATTTCTGGCTTAGATACCAGGAGAAGTTTGTTAGTTATCCTAGTCATTTCAGTAAATACAGACAAGAGCTCAGTTCATGAAAGTTATTTAAATATAAATCTCTCTCTGATTTCAGGGAAATATGCTTGTATTTCTATGAAGAACTGTACCAAAACATCATCTTCACACATCTAAAACACATCTACTACATGTTTTGATACATTGCCTGTTGAGCACATTTATTTTCATACTTGTATAGATACAGTGAATTCCTGGGGGCAATCTGCCCCATGAAATTGTGTGTTGTTTTATTATTTAAAAAAATTCGTCTGACCTGAGAGTTACCTGAGAACAGTCCTCAGGTATGACAGATAACTTCATAAATTTTTTCCATGGCCTAGTTTACCTGTCAAAGGAGGATAAGGAATTAAGTTTTGCCTACAGGAACTCAGGAATAATGACACAGTTTCAAAGTAATGTTGTTTCCCACTCTTAATTTATGGCATGGTACCAGTTAGTCTTTAGGGAAGCTATGCTGTGTTTCTGCTGACTGAAGAATATAAAGTCAGGAGAAACTCTCTAAGAGCGCTATTAATGTCCACACTGTTGGCTGCAAGATGTCATAGCTTTGATTCAAATTTCCACGCTATTCGATACACAGTACAAGCCTGTAGTGCGCACAGACTCTGTACAAATCCCATTTGCTTCCGTGACTTCGGTCTCTCCAAGAGATCCACCAGCACATGACAAATTGTGGTAAAGTCAGCCTGTACGTGCAACAGAGTCAGATCCTGTTCATCATGCCTAGATTCTTCGCATAAAACATTTAGTCCACAGTAACGGGTTTGGGGTTTGTTCTGTTTCTTTGGAATTTTGCGAACATTATCTCACTTTGCTATTTCAGATGTCAGGTAGATTTTTACTAGAGCATAAGGCTGACCTTGAGCTTGGGCTAAGGGCAGCTGTAGCTTATCATATCTTTCTGTCCTATTGCACATTTCAACGACACTTGTTAAATGCTTACAGGATTTTAAAAGTTCAACAAATCACATTAAAGAAGCATGGAGGTCTTATCAGCTGACCTAGTCTGTCCCTCTGCTCTAACATAAGATCAGCTATAATAAATAGCTAAGAGTTTTTCTTATGCAATAGTGGCCTGGGGTTAAAGGGAAGATCCTGATGGGGGTATCACAGAAAGTATTTTCTTCATATTTATCAAAGAAGCTAAGTCAATACAGAAAATCTAACCTGAACTCAGCCTTATTAATGAAACCATGACTGCTACATTCACATCATGTGTAAACATTTCTCCTTTTAATTCTATGTTATTTTTTCTTTTCATTCTCTCTAATATATTGAAAACCACATTTTGTTCCATTTTTAATATAATAAAGAGAATTCTTCCTTTTTTCCCTTGTCATTTTAATCCAATATTAGGAGTTTCATATAGACATCTTGAAAATGAATATACAAAGAAGAATCGATTGTTCAGTCATCTATATTTTCATTCATTATCCTATTTCCATTGATTTCAGTACACTTGGTCCTGTCTGAAACTGGAGTTATCCAAATTCGGATTCAGAGCATGCTTATTTTCCACATAAGACCATATCTTATGTGATAGGAAATCAAAGAGATTATGATTGAGTGTGTTACATCCTGTTATTTCATAAAAAAAAAGATCCTTAAAATTAAATTAAAGCAAGAGCAACAGGAAAGTTTTATGAATTTTAATCTTTGAGTTAAACCTTTTTTCACACTGAGAATTCCCCTACATGCTTATAAGGGATAGGGCTTGTATATTCAGGAGGAAAAAAAAAAAAAAAAAGAAAGAAGAGATTTGTTAAGAAGAGTAGACAGTCTGTAAAACAAAAACAGTTAAAAACAGTTAGTTTCTAACTGCCTCAAGTGTCACTTTATCAGCAGGATCTGCTATTGCCTCTGTACTAAAAGAATGAAATAAAATAATCTTGTAATGACAAACATGTAAAATCTCCTTTAATCACATATTTAAATAATGAATCTTACTACAACTCCAGCAATAAAAATGAATCTTTTGCTTGTTGTAAGCATACCATTAATGTAACACTCTGATTTGTTCCCCAAGTATGCCTCTCAATGATAATATCAGAATTAAAATAAAATTTCAAAAAAAGTTAACAGCTGAGATGTTCACAACCCGTATCTAATAGTCTGTCATGGGAATAATTACCCGTAATGGGTATCCAAGGGATATAATTGTCTGCTGCTGTGACTTAGGAGTGCCACAGGTGGTGTTAATCACTTGGAATGTATTGGAGTAGAACAGCAGCCAGAGATGGAGCCTGCTTAAGCTTGATTTGTGGAACCATTGTTTCTGGACCCTTCAGACATAAATTGAGTGCATGGTAGTGATAATGCACACTCAAGTAGTTATACTGAAACAAAGGGATATAAATATAAATGAAGAGCAGAGGAAAGATTGGTTCCTTAGCAAAGGTTACAGAAATGGTCATGAGCAAAGTCATTCCACGTTGCAGCACTTTTTTGATAGGGAACAGAAACCAAAAAGAAGGTCAATAGCTGCTTTTATTGCTTGAACCTGCCTAGTACATATCAGCAAAAGAGCTTTCATCAGTTAGGTACTCCAGAACTTTCAATCTTCCAATATTTCCATGGTATATTCAAGGGTAGCGGTCTCTTTGATGAGGAACTTAAAACTTTCTTCAAATATGATATTGATTTATTAGAACATCTGAATTTAAAAGCACATCATCAATAGTTTCTCAGAAATGTGATGGACACCAGAGAAATTGAACTGACTAGAATTTATGTGAAATATGTAAACATACATTAGCTAAATAAACGTGGTGATACCTGGTTCTCCTCAGAGCAACGTCAAGGCCTTGACTAGGCATCTCTAGGTAAATTAGAGACAGAGAAAATGAGGATATGAATAATACTATATGTCTTTGAAGATGGTGATTAATTCAAAATTGAATTCCTCAAATCTTTTAAAGGAATTAGTCTGTAAATTCTGTGCAAACTGAAATACCAAAATCAGTTGTCCCCTAAGCATGAGGGAGGGGAAGGCTGGTCAAATATCACTGTGGAACATTCTTTCTAAAAGTCAAAGCAACCTAAAAAACATCTTTATTTCTAAGATCTTTAGAAGCCCTTTTGCATTTTAGAGTGCACAGTTTTATATACCCATTACATACAGAAAACCGATTGATTTAGTTGTGACTTTTGCAAGTGAAAAGATCGTACCCAGAAAGAAACAAGTTCCAGCCACTCAAGTATTTTAAACAGAAAGATAAAGAATGAAGTGAGGCTTCAAGTTTGATGTTTCAAGTTAATCAAGGGGTTTTGGTATGTTGTTGTTTTTTTTTTTTTTTTAAAAGTCATCTAGTTTACTAAATTGTATCATTGCTGAGCTATAGCTTATAAGAATTAACACACATCATTAAACCAAGTTTCATACTCCAGCAGCTTCTTCTTTCTCAGAATGCTTAACTGTATGGGCTAATTACAGCTTGATAGCAATCCATGAAAATGATAAATATTATCATCCTCATTTTGTAGTTAGGTTTATCAACACGCAGATTGTGTCTTGCCTAGAGTAGGAGAAAACATCTGAATGTCATCAAGAAAAAAGAAACAGATACTTCAGCTTTTGTAGTTCCATGTTATAACTCTTAGATTGTACTTCACTACATTTCTTACAAATTTTCAGCTTGTCAGGCACAAAAAGGAGAGAAGAAAAAGTGAAAAACTGCTAGAGATAGAACACAGAAAAAGTAGGGAAAAATACAAAGAAATCTAAAATAAAGCAAAGGAAATCTGCTGGTTGGGTTGGTGAGTGGGTGGAATACAAGCATGAAAGAATAAATTGACATTTATCTTAATCTATGAGTGAACTTAATAATATTTAAAAAGGCCCTGAATTGAACATATTAGAAAGAACAATACTGAATTTATTTCTTACCTTCAATGGACTAAATTTTGAAATTATTAAAAAAAAAATTGTATTCTGAAGATGTGGAAACAAAAATTGAAAATAAACTGATATTATTTACTGAAGTTATGTAAATAGACTAACCAAAGTGTTACAGACTTTTTTGGTGATTGGTTCCTAAAACACTTCCTACTACAATGCATAAAACAAGTGTATAAATATCTAACTACACTCAAGTAAAGGAGATAAACTTTCATTTTAATACACCTCCAACTTTAGTCGTAAGAGACTTCTAAATGGGCAGAAAAAAAACCCAAAACACTACAAAGACTTGCACTCCTATATATCACAAAAATTTTCTTCATATATTTACAAAATAAGTGAAAATGAATTATCATGGCAAATAATCTACTAGGAATATCACTATAAGCATTTTTGTCAACAGCAAAACTGCTGCTGACAGCTACAGCTCAGCAAGACAATAGCATAGTGTCATATAAATATGTGTTATGGAAAGATGTTTTTCCCTCTGTGTGATTTTCTTTAAAGTATTTGCAGGAATGGTACTTTATTCTGTGTTCAATTCCAAATATCTCTGTAAAATTACAAGAATTGACATTCTGTCTAAGGTTCCCAAATCTTTAAGACTTTACCTGCAGCACCAAATGTATCTCCTAAGCTAATAATCAAGAATTGACACACCAGTACACACATGTATAACTATTTTAATGTGTAAATCTAATAAAAGTTGGTAAAATACAGTTTGCCAAAATCCTGTGTGCACTGTGAATAATGCAGCAGATTAACACACCACTCTGTTGGAGAGCTGGTCTGTTTACCTTCAAGCACTGCCAAAACTGTATTTTGCAGGAGATGCCTAAATTATCATGATCAAAGGGGGTAAAAAAATAGGTTAGTTCTTTGTCTGCAGATCCTTAGAGGTGTCCGCCTCTCTTTTTTTATTCAGATAAATGATATCAGAGGACCAGGATTACTCCAAAGGGTCCAGAATCTGAAATGTAAATGGAAAAACTGAAATAGGTGAATTGGGCTCTATGTACTGTTGGTGTTGACAAATCATGCAGGAATCCTTCAAAATACAGTGAGTCCACGCTTTAAAATGATTGTGCTTTTCTCAGGAACGATGGGTTTTAGCCTGTTTGAGCCCTTCAAGCTAAATGCCATACCATCTCATTTTCTCTGTGGAATATGGAAAAAAATATAATACTTATCATGTCTTAGTACATCTCACCTTATATATCTGTGGATCAGCCTTTATGACAGTACAGCATTATATTTATGAAGTGACAACAGTTTTCTTATCAGTTTATTTTAAAGTGATACGCACTTGTAATTTACATCAGTTAAAATTTCTACTTTTATCTTAAATAAATATGAGAACATGCCATGAATGGATTGCTTCTGTTCTTTAAATTTATTTTGTATCTAAAATTTCTTTTATATTTTGATTTAAGGGTGTGTTTTACTCATCTATCAAACAAGACTTACCAGAGTAAAAAAGTACAGTCTTTTAAATGCATCCATGTCTGTTGATTAATGACTTGTGCAACATTCAAAGTCAGCATATTGTAATCTGTTTAGTGACAGCAAACACTGGCAGTGTTTAATGACAACCACTGTGTTAGAGTGTACAGTACTGTTAAATGTATTCACACAGTCTGAATATTAATCCTTAGTTCTGCATTTGGTACATTAGAACCGTAATGTTTGTGCCAAGTTTAAAATACAAAAAATACAGAACCCTCAAGGTAATGGATGTGTATTAATGTGGGTTTACATAGCACTAAGCACATAAGTATATAGTAAAGAAATAATACTTTAGAATACAAAGCTTTTTATACCTATTAAAAAAACATTCAGTACTGGTAAAGGTAAATTGAGCAATATAATGTTTTATTCTGTCATTTGTTCTATGACAGAATGATTGATTCATCTTAAATTGGATTAATATGCTGAATAGGCTAAAAACCCCAGAATTATTATAAAATCACTTTATCATTATTTCTGTTTTCTTTTACATTTAATTTTCATAAAGAAATTGATTGCTTATAGACAGCAGAGGAAAAAGAAGAGGAAAAGAATGTAAAAGTAGAAAAAAATCACAACCACTGTTTGCTCAATAGATACCACTAAGAAAAATGTGGAAACAAAAAAGTCATGTAGTTTTAGGTCAATAATAATTATGATTTAACAATAAACAGCATCATAGAACATCATAAAGGTACTGCATCCCCAGAGTAAATCTGTTTCTGCGTAAATATGGTATCATTTGAAACACAGTCAGTTCTTAAATCTGATTTTTTTTTTCCCCAAATCTTATATTAATAATGCAAAAAGATTTCTGGTCAATCTTAACATCTGTTTAACAGCATAAAGAAAACAGCTTTTTTAAACAGATCAATTGATACAGATAATTTTAGGATAAATTTTGAAGCATCAAGGCTCAATCATGTGAAAATGCATATGAAGCTGCGTACGTATTTCTGCAGGTATAATGGCTGTGCCTGGTCATCAATATACTTCAATATTTGAATATTTAAATTTGTCAGTTGAATTTATATAAATGCAAAAATGACAGAATGTTGTCCAAGTTGGTTAGATATCAATATGAGAGTTATGATAAATTGTAACAGGTCAAGGGAGATATGGGTGAAATAAGGGCCTTCAGATCTCTCTAGGGAAAAGGTGGTGAGATTGTGAGGATTACAGCTAAAGGGAAGGAAATTTTATTGAGGAAGTCCTGGATAGAACTGAAAAAAAGTAATGCAAGGTAGCAATCGTACACATAAAATATTAAATGAAAAGGGGAAAAAAAAAAGAAAAAAAAAAGAATAAGGAAGTTGCTGAATACCTCAATGGAATCAAGAAATCAATTCTAAGAGACAGGGAAGTCTAAAGAATAAATATAATTAGAAAGAAAAAAAACCCAAACATTAAAGGACTGCAAAAGATAATGGGGTCACCAGGACAAGTACTGGAATTACAGGGGAGAAAAGTTAGCACAACCACACAGCTGATTCAGAGCATGTTTTATGAGAGAAGGGGCAGTAACACAGTGAAGAGGTTTGCAGCAACTGATGATGATTTTCTCAGACAACATTAAATTTTTAGTATTTTGATGGGAGTATTAGTGTAATACCACAGTTCTCATGGTAATGGCATGTTGTTCTCTCCAATCGCATCATGTCATCATTCACAGAGAGTAACTCTAGTTCCTTTTTCCTTTGTGGCTGTGTCATCATTGGCACACCACCTTTTCTGTCTAAATGTGTAGAGCAAAATGCCTTTTTCACTCTGTGTTACATCCAGTCTCAAATTCAATTGATGATATAAAGAGGTGATGCATTTTATTATTTTATGCATTGTAGGCTGAAACAAATACAAGATGGCAGGGTAGCTTAGCATGTCAATCCACATATGTTGACCTTGGTTGTGATTTGGTTTAATGCTTGCCTTATGATTAAAAAAAAGGTTATATGGAAGCAAAAGAATCAAGTACAAAGACAGCATTTTTCTGATGGTGATGACTTTGGGAAAAGGCAAATTTTATCAAGTATTTAAAACAAGCAAAGAGGCTGATTTTGAACTTTTGCCGTATTTTGTTAAGTGTATTAATGTGTTTCCCAAATACAAAGAGAAAAGAAAGGTGTTAAATTTGAGGGCACATCTCATTTCTATATTTATCACAGTCCAGCATTCCCTTTTATTTTTATACCCAAAATACTACTATTTGTGTAACCATCAGACAAGTGAGAAAGCACCTAGATTAGCCAGTAGGAAGTGTTAAGAAGAAAGCTGCTGTAAATCCCACCTTGAATATTTATATATACATATCTTTTTTAATCACAAATTGTATTAAAAAAGGCAAAAAACCCCAAAACATTTATAAGGGGCTCAAGAGAACATCTTGTCTCTGTATTGGGTTTGAGTGACAAGGTTCTGGTAATGGGGGGGCTACAGGGGTGGCTTCTGTGAGAAGATGCCAGAAGCTTCCCCTATGTCCAATAGAGCCAATGTCAGGTGGCTCCAAGATGGACCCACCGCTGGCCAAGGCTGGGCCAATCAGTGACGGTGGTAGTGCCTCTTTGATAACATATTTAAGGAGAG